>NW_010106204.1:0-47315 GCF_000699245.1 Pterocles gutturalis | reverse complement strand
GAGTGGAAGCCTAATGTAAATGGAGATAAGGCTGTTTATTAAGCTATGCTGATGGGTATTTTGTGGATGAACTTTCTTTTACAATATTATTAAGGGTTATATAAATTCTGGTTGATATACACAAACAAATTTAAAGACACTGGGTATAACATGATTTAAGTTAACTGTCAGATGACAGTTCTGGAAGACAGTGGGACCAGTACTACCAGGTGCCAAACATGCACCACATCAAAACCTTGTATAATTTCCATGTTTAGCTATATGAATATCAGTGCGAGTTTCTGAGGAGCAAGGAGGAAGACAAGCTGATAGGAATTTTTTTCCACTGTTTTTGGAAATTTTATGTTGCAGAAAGGGTGTTGAATCTTGGAACACAAGAGGAAGTCACATTTCCAGCTATTCCCTAAGAGTTCCAAAAGCTTGAGTCTAGAAAATGTCATCCTGCTGGGTCCTGGGAGCTGTAACTGAGTGTGCAGGTTTGGCTTGTGACTACGTCTATCAGTCTCCTGTCCTGTCAATTGCCTGCAGTGCTTCCCTGGAGTTGTAGTCTCCTTAGAGCAAGTCCTAATAGACAACAACTAGGCATTTGAGCTACAACTCCCATGGGGAGAGATGGGAGTATTTCCAAAGTGAGGTTTTTCATCTTTTGGCTAAAAGACTAGTTCTTAGTATTTAGTTAGTTAATTTAAAAGCAAACAAGGTTTTCCCCAGAAAGCAAGCTTTTTGTTTAAAAATGTGCATTTAATCAAGATCTAATTTTCCGCCAAAACTTCTTCAACCAATGCTGGGAATTATATTCCCTGACAAAACTACTTGAAAATGGATTTCATATTGCAGAGTAAAATCCAGACAATTTTTTCCAGATGACTTTAGTGTGATGTTCTTATTCTTCCTAAACTAAACATGATAAACCTGGGAAACTCAGAATTAAGGTTAATTAAATTCTAGCACATTAAAGATACGGAAAATACATCATTTGTGCATGAAAATTACTTTAGTCTCTGCCATCTCATGCTGTAGCTTCACAGTTATGAAAAAAAGTAATATTTGGTTTGATTTGCTCCAGAGCATCTTGAAGCAGCCAGAGTGCACTGAATAATCGAATATTTTTCAGAAATACTTGGTATTGCCAGAGTAGCTCAAATGTCTAGCCAAGGTCAGCTCTACTGCTCATGTGTCAGCTGCCTGCTACCTTTTGGGCTTCTCTGTTCTTCCGTGGGACTTACTCTGCACACAACTAGCTTGCAGTCCTTCTACCAGTTTTTTCTACAGTTCTTTCTACAGGTACCTGCATATAGGAACAGGTACACATTAACCAAATGCATAAACTCACACACAGAGAAGCATGCAACAGCTTTCTGCTACCCCATATTCAGCTGGGCATGGCTTCTTCTGAAGCCTTCTGCTTCTTTCTTATTCCCTCCTTGTGGAATCTACCTGGTGCAATGAATAGTTTATCAAGAAGATACATAAAATTAATTATGAATCTGTAATCTCATAATACAAAAGATAAGTATATTTTCCTTAGGAATAGCATAGCAGTAGAAGTTACTTTTCAAAAGTAACTCCATTGGTTTCAAAGGGCCATTGTCCCCATAGAAAAGGCGGTCTCTTAAAATGGCTCCTACTCAGCATTCCAAGTGAGTGTAGGCACCACCTTCCTTGGTCTCATTGACAAAGTGAGACAAACACCTTCTTACAGCAGTTACTCAGTGGAGGTTAATGTTGACCACTACTCTATCCAGAGTAACTGGAGGTGGAAGCTGCTTTCAAAGAGGGCAGGTCTACTCCAGGAGTTTTGATGTACCGTGAAATGAAAAAAGGCAAACATTCAATTACAGTGTGGTTTTGGTCTGTCTTTTGGCCTGCCCAGCTCTGTCTCCAGTGACCAAATGTGTTGAGATGAAGTTAGTCCTTTCTACCCCACTCCCCATAGTATATCTTCAGTTCCATCAGTTCCATCCTTAATATTCTTTTTTTGATTTGTTTTGTTTGAATGGAATACAATATTTTAAAAACAAAGACTTGCAGGTTTGGGTGCAATACTCAGTGCTTCACATGCAAACCTTGGAACCACTCTTGGCCCTTTATGTTTTTATTTAAATACTCATTCCAAGGCAGAAGGTCTGAGTAATTAGAAAGTAAACCTTTAAACAAGATCTGCTGCATGTTCATTTTAATCTGTAAAAATCTCCATTCATTATATCTGCCATGATTTTTTAATTGCTGTAACACAACCTATGCATGATAAAAGCTTTTTGTGCCCAGAGCAAAACTCACAAAATCAGCCAAGCAGTGGTGAATCACCGCTTTTGTAAGAGCCCCTAGCAATGCTGCACAAGTGGAGATGGGAAATTGATAGCCATATTAAACAGCTTACAAAAGGAATTAGAAGCTTACTAAGGCAAAGTAGGGTTATCATAGTTGGCTTTTGTCCAGAGCATACAGTTTATAGTCATTAGATACTCAGTATCAACTAAAAGTTCTTTGTTCATCAGTCAAGAACAACAATTTTACTTAAGTTAGAAACTAAAGACAGAAAGGACACATGGGATTTTATGTCAGAATTCTTGCTGAAATTGATTAAAGAAAGTTTCTATTCTATTCAGCTCTGCATCTGTGAGAGTATCCGGGGTTATTCATGAGGCAGGTGCACAAGCGATGTCACAGTTAATGTTTAGCATAATTTTCTCATAGGTCAAATCCTTTCACACCCTTTTTAAACAAAAAGTTGGCATTAGACCACACGATAGTGCAAAAGGAGTCAAGATTATATGCCATTCACCTAATGTCATGTTGCCAACAGGAAGCTCTGTAAAAGAAAAAAAAAAGGGGTTCAGTACGTAAATTAGGTGTAATAAAATACTGTAACCAGAAAATCAACATCAGACATGGTAGGCCTGGTCCTGTTATACCTGGACTTATTCGGGAATCAGCTAAGAGCTGCTTGTGCGTCAAACTCTTTAACAGATATGAGTGAACACAGAAGGACTTTGAAATTCAAAATGTGCTTGATCAACTTAATCTGGAAATGTGGACTACACTATGAATGTGAATAGGTTGGGACTGAAATGTAAACTAATTAATTTTAAAAGTCTCCAGTGGTGCTGCTTGAGTTTCCAGCTACCCGTTACAGTAACTTTAGAGAAGATCAAGAAAAAGCTACCTTCTTAAATTTTACCTCAAGCATGTGTCCCATTCATATAAAATGTGGGGTTTTTTTAATTATGATCTTTTACATGTTAATAAGTCAAAACACATTCAAGTTCAAAGCAGACAGCAGTTCACCAAGTTAAGGCAAATCCAGCTTTAAACCAAGAACAGAATACCTTTTCTTGTTACCAGTGTTTTGTTCCACATTATTACGTAGCTCTTCTCTGTGACTAAATCCTTGCCATCCCTGTAGACAGAAATATCAGATTCCAGTTGCTAAGTCAAAAAAAAAAGTAATGGTACCATGGCATGAGACTTAAAATGAAACGAAACAAATGAAAAGCATTTACACTGATTTCAGTATGGTCCTGCTTGTTTCCAGGAGAGAGAACTGGAACAAATTCCACCCCAGTTGTATACCACCATAACTTTATTGCAGGCATCTTTATCTTCTTTCATTAAATGTCGCTGTTAATGACTAAACTGATGAAGGTGGGCTTGGACAGTGAAAATCAGTAAGGGAGCTTCCAAAGTAAGATGAAACCAGCACTTACTAAACCTTTTCAATAGTACTTGATAAACCCATATTTCTGGCTGGTGGCCTGACCAGGAACACTGTGCGTACTTGACACACCCCATGCAATGAAAGGCGCCCAAGGAATGCATGATGAGGCCCCTGACAGAGGAAGTCAATGAACCTTTGTTTTAACTTTTTGCTCATACCTGATGTAATGGAAAGCCTTTTACAGAACAATGGCTATGGGATAGAACAGACAATAAGGAATTAATGGATTAAGCACATGATAGGGGTGCTGCATTTGCTGAAATGCAGCACAGGAACGATATGGACCTGTTGGAGCGGGTCCAGAGGAGGGCCACAAAAATGATAAGAGGGTGGAGCACCCCTACGAGGGCAGGCTGAGAGAGTTGGGGTTGCTCAACCTGCAGAAGGGAAGGCTCCGAGGAGACCTTATAGAAGCCTTACAGTACTTAAAGGGGGCCTAGAGGAGAGATGGGGAGGGACTCTTGATCAGGGAGTGTAGTTATCACAAGGGTCTAGTGGGAGCTGTCCCTGCCCATGGCAGGGGGGTTGGAACTCAATGATCTTTAAGGTCCCTTCCAACCTAAACCATTCTATGATTCTATGACTCTGTGAAAGTTGTGCTTTGTGGTAATACTAATATTATATTTACCATGTGGACCATTACTGTATCAGAAATATATATCTACCCAATGGGTAAATTATATATGGTTATTTCCTTGTCATCAGTGAGGTGAGTGCTTCACATTTTCTTTGCAAAATTAAGTTTTTTCTTAGTTTTAATTCTCAGAACTGACAAACTTTCATGAAAGGACAAAAAGAGATGTTATTATAACTTCACTAAAAACTTTTCATATGTCATTTTTGGACCGCTAGTAAGAATTTTCTTTTGAAGACTCTTCTGCAGGCCAGCAAGATAAACAAGTAAAGAAAACCACCTTTTCATTCATTTTCAGCAATAATAAAATTTTTAAGATATGCAGGTTGCATCTGAGTACATTCTTGCTTCAGAATTTTATAGAGACGTTAACATGTTGCTGGGCAGTCTAAAAGCAGAAGCAGATATTTTCTAGATGAAACTTCCTCATCATCTGTGATGACGTGAGTATTCAGTTCATCCCTAGCAGACATAGAGAGCATTCTGTGTCCTCCTTTTCAACAAACTTTTGCATATTAATATAGAGTTTTATCTCCATGGTTTCTCTTTTCCATCTTAAACAACCCAGTACCTTTACTCCTTACTCACGGGTCAGATTTTCTTGTTCTTAATCTCGTAATTTTCTCTAAACTCTCTATTTTGTCTGCATCTGTCTTGAAAGATGATGACTACAGCTCAACACCATCCTCCAGGTGGGGCTTTCCCAGCACCAAGTGAAGCAACACATAGCTCTGTCTCATCTGTGCAAACCCCTTAACTATGGTCTCAGGATGGTATTTCTCATTTTCGCAAGAGTATTGCCAGTTCAAATATCTTTATTCTAAAGCACAAAATACCAGTTTCACCCTCTGAATGTGCACTGTGCCCATTTCTGCTTTCAGTGTGAACCTGCAGAAATTACAGTGCTATAGTTTTACCTTTACTCCATCCTTCCTGTAAATTGTAACAGCAGGCTAATTTATTACAGACATCAGGAAATGTTTCAATGTTTTTAAGTAAATGTTATTTGGGAGGCCTGCAATCAGCTTGGATAAACAGCAGTTAAGCAATTAGCCTCAGCACCCTGGAATATTATCCCTGGCATGACTGCACACTCAAAATTGACTGGAATAGATGGAATCAATGCCATCTTATCTTACCCCTGTGGCTGGGATGGCAGTACCAAGATGTGCCTTTCTTTCTGTCTGATAGTTGGCTGAGTCTATTGAGTCCCCATACCTGACCCTACAAATGTGATACTGAGCTATGGCCCCTTCGCAGTTCACGTTACTTTGCACCTTCTTTCTATGTTTACAACCAATATAACAAAAAGATCTTTTCTATGGTATAGGCTTGTGGGGACTATGTGTCTGGAACTGAATGACTGCCCGCTTGACATTTATAGAGAAAGATGCCAGCTTCACTGAGGGAGATTATATGAATTCTGGCTCGCCGAGCAAAATGTGCTGTTTAGCTGTGTGGGATTTGAAGAAAGTGTCACCTTCTTTTTTGGCTGGCTTATTTCTACTGACAGTAACAAGCACACTCAACAACAGGACCACCTCTTATGATGCTGCTGCCAAGACCATTCGTCTCCAGTCTATGCGTGTGTCTATATATGTGTGTGTGTATGTAAATGCATGTATGATGTCAAGTAAGTGACAAGTTCCAGAACTCCAGAATATCAGGGCTTTTCTTCTTTGCTGTCTCTGGCTCTAACTGATGTCCAGACATTTGGATGCCAGTTTCCAACACAAGTACAGTCCCATTAGTTTCTGAGCTTTCGCTCTGAGTCTGTTTAATAGCAGTCAGTAGCCAGCGTGCTTTCATGAGGACCATGTGCTTTACCTGTCACAACATGGCCCCCTGATCCTTTCCCCATGAAGAATTTCTTTGTGGCAGTGGTGCTGCTGTCTTCATCTCTGCACGGGGTGCTGGCATGAGGAACCGCCTGTGTGGCTGTCCAATGTCCTGCAGGTTTTTTATCTTCATCAAAATGCTGAGCATTGTCTTAGCTTCGGCCATTTGCTGCAGCATGGGGAATCACCATGGTTTTTTTCCTGTGACCTCTTCATTTGTGTTGCATGTCTTTAACTTTTTATTTTTTTACAGACATTCTGTCATAGCCTTAGTAATTCTGCAGGACTTTCTGTGAGCTGGATGACTGTCACTGCTTTGCAAAGTCCTATGGTTTTATCACAAATTAATTGTAGTTTGTGGTGTCACAGTTTCTTATCTTAGTTTCCAGGTATGATCTGGTCTGTTCTTGGGGCCTTCTTGGGGCCTCAATGGACCCCCCCAGTTTGGAAGATTGTAATATACTTCACCTTCTCTTTCAAAAATGTGAATTTAGTAATTTTCACTTTTACATGTAGTGCCATCCTTGTATTTCTGTAAGACAGATTCATAGACAGCTGAAGTTAATCTCCATTAATTAGAAAATAGATCTCCATTAAGAAGCAGTAAAAGCCTCAAGCACTGCCTTGTCCGCTGTGCTCTCAGGAGGCGGTGGCACCCAAATGCCAGGCTTCCCAGGTTTCCAGACTCCTGCTTCCCTGGGCATGCTGTGAAATGACTGCAACTTTTATGTGTTGCAGATTCTGAACCTTTCAGATTCTTGGTAGTGAAATATTTTTTATGTTCCAAATGCTCAAAATTCCATTCTTGGAACTAAGAATTGCTGCATAGCTCTGCTTGACTCTGTGCTTGTAGTATCTGGAAGGCCGGGCACGGCAGAACTCCTTCAGTCCTAGGAGGGCAGCTGCAGGGCTCATTGTTTAGCGGATGCGTTTCCAAGCACGCCTTGTTGGCTCCCTTGTAAAAGACTGACGATCACAGAAACTAAAAATCATTCTGCTGCACAAAAGCAGTTAATTGGAACATTTGCAAACTTATTATTAGATACTGCGTATTATGACTTAAGTCGTGTGACTGGCAACAGAGTTGGAGCACAAAATCCTTTGATTTGGCACAAAAATCATGGAGCATGAGTAGCAGCCATTCACCATGTGATGCATCTCTGCTGTGTCTCAAGCCTGACTCAAAAGGCCCACAGTTGAAGAATAATCCAAATTTCATTCTTGTCTTTCCCACTGCTTCTTTTAATAGCTGCAGACATCTTCTGGGACAAGGAGACACCCTTGGACTGAAAGTATGGCATTGTTTCGTACAGACTGTTGAACAACCTCAAACACTTAACTACTTCCAGGGATAATCAGCTAGGGTTGTATTTGAACTTGTTAGAACTACAACTAGGTAATGAGTTCTGCATCCTTCAAGACCTAGCCTTCCTGTAAATGCTTTGTCACCTGTGCTTCTGACAACCTATATAATTTTTATTTGACGTACTGCAGATAAACAGGCAATACAACATTAAAATGAAACAAAAATTCAGATTTTAGATCCAATTCAGTCAAAAAAAATAAATTATTAAACATCCTCTACAGAAAAACAGGTATTGAATGAATACTGCATGAAGGAAATTCAGTCTCACTCAAAGTAAATATGGCCAATTTATTTGCATTGGCCAAAGCCAGAAATGCAGGTGCTCAAATGAAGAAAAAGCAAACATCTAAAGAAATCATTGCTGTTTTAACTCTTTGAGGTACGTAGTAACAAACGTAAGGACATATAATACTATATTGTAATTAATTAAAAATACATTTTATTTATCGATTGATGTAGGTCTTTTCTGTAAGGTAAGAAAGAATTATCTCTGTTACATCACATGAAGAAACTGAAACTTGATGTCAGTGTCAAAGACTTGAATTAGTCAATTTTTTCCCTGAGTTCAGCATCTTAACCTTTCCTATTAGGGCAGAAGTAGCTTGCCACTTGCAGCTCACAGACAACTAGTTCAGAGAAATATTAAAGCAACTTATTGAAGTGTTGACAAGGATCACAGTAAATATTCTTCCCCTCTACCCTCCAGCTCAAGAAATCCTACTTGGTAAGACAGATACAAATGGATAAGGCTTATTAGTTGATCACGAAGCTGCATTTTAATCAGGAAACACTAAAACTGAGAACGCAAATTATGGATCTCCAGGGATATGAAAGGCCATTCAAAATAACTCTGCATCAGTCCAGACTATAGATGAGGGTTCTTCTTTCCCATTTTCACATGAGCTGCTGAAAGTGTATTTCCAGCCCTGGACACTTTTCGGAGACCCCGATGCAGCCTACTGAATCTTTCCAAGGGATGAAAGCAACAGTCAGTCTTCTCACTTTTTAGCAGAAGACTGTGGTTGCTGTGGCTTGCATGTCCAAATCCCCAGCTAATGGGGGGCAGGGGTGGGGTAGAGCTGGCTCAGGTCTACCAGTGCACAGTCCAGTTTACGTTACACCAGCTGAGCATCTGCACCTGAATATTGGATTCATGGCTTGCTCTGCCAAAATTTCTGCTGAAGCGTTGATACAGTTGACATGGCTGATAGCTTGTTGCTTTTGTTGACCAGGCTAGTGCTTTGATCTGTTCATACAGAGGGACATTTGCAAACAGATTTGTCATACATTTCTAAAGCACAGGAGAAAGTTGTCATTCTGATGGCCTTCCAGGGGCTGACTAAAGGAAGTGAAACAGCTGGATGGGTTTGACTATGCTTTGTCTCTTAGGCAACTAAGAGAGGTGCAGCCAAGGAAAGGGAGTGAAGTGATGATGAAATAAAGTAGCTGAGAACAAGTGGATGCCACAGATGCCACTCAGTTCAAATAGAATATCAGCACCTACTGTATTTTTCAAAAAAGGTATTTGTGGGATTTTTACTCCCATAGCAAGGCATAGTGTTGCTAGACAGAATACTGAATGCACACTGATGTTACGTTTCCTTCTCTATGAATTTTGGCATTATATGCAGAGTTAATACCAGAAATCCCATTGTGGTATACTTTTGAATCCATCACACTTAAAGCATTAATTTATACACACAATGCAATTTGTCTACACTACAGAATAGTAATCAGCAGGGTTGCAGCTGGTCTACAAAATGCATAATGTGGAGACAGAACAGTTTCTAACAAATCACAGCAAAGGACTAGAGCCTCAAGGATCCTCTTCTGCTCCCAAGATTTTCTTCACCTTAGCTCAAGAGCTTGGTTAAAGTGCCCTGAGATCACCAAGACTCTAATTCCTCACTTTTGAAATTACGGGAGTATATTAATCATGATTTTTGCAGCCCTTTCCCTCTATATTTATCCAATTTTCCCCACTTTCCTTTCATGGGCATTCTGACACACTTTTTTTCCCCACACAGGCTTATCACCTTGAGCCAGCCATGTTAATCAGAAATGCAGATTTGATTGTCACAGTTTCATCCAGAATTCCTTGGGCTTATCTGTCCTGCTCTTAAAAAAAAAAAAACAAACCTCCAAAACTTTTGATTTGAGTCAGCATGCAATCATCCAGTTCTTTGGGGATGTTTATGCAGCAAATCTAGATCCACAAATTACTCACAACTCTCAGTAAGGTATGTGCTCCAAAAGCAAGTCAGACTACCTGAAACTAAGCTGATTCCATTGGTGAATTTCTTTTATGTTCTACACAAGTCACAAGGTAGATCTGAAAACAATGGTTGGAAATTTCAGATCCTGCTCCCAAAGTTCAGGACAGTTTGTAGCTGTTGGACTCAGCACTCTGCCAGTGGAACATGGAGCTTTTCAATCTCAGTGCAAGGCTACTGGTTTAAAAAAGGCATTATTATTGCCTGTGAGCTTTAATGGGGTCCTAATGAGATGTACATGCTAGTGATTAGAAGGGGACTTGATTTCTGCTGCTACTGGTTATTTTATTAACTAAAAATGAAGCTTTAAAAGCATTTCTTCATAACAACCTTAGTTAAACCTCTGCTTCTGCATTTAGTCAATGGTGATTTCAAGGTACATCAAAAGTCTCTTCACCCAGATCTTTAAAACTGCATTGCTGTGAAACCCTGGCTCCATAACATACTGCTCCAAAATGACCATGCTTTAACAAATGTGACTTTAGAAAAACTGCTTGAGCTGCTTTGAGAACTAGTATTGCTGGCATCGTGATCAGTGATGATCTGAAAAGCTTCTCTGGCCTGTGTCACAACAGAGGAAAATGCAGCTGAGCCCCAGGGTCCTGAAACAGCATAGCTTGTTTTCTCCCATTCTGTCCAAGTCCCACAATAATTTTTGAGCCCATTAGTCATTGCAGCCAAATTTGACTGATGGTAGAGGAGTCACAGATAATTCTGTTTCCAAAGGTTTCAAAAAAAACCCAACAACATTTGGGTACACAAGGGAGAGCCTGCTCCCAGTTTCCCAGCTGAAGGAATAGCTGTCATGAGATCACCTCTTACTGATGGTAGAGGAGTCACAGATAATTCTGTTTCCAAAGGTTTCAAAAAAAACCCAACAACATTTGGGTACACAAGGGAGAGCCTGCTCCCAGTTTCCCAGCTGAAGGAATAGAGCTCACCTCTTGTTAGAAATCAGAGAGTCCATCTGGGAGAGAAACTCTAACTACTTGATGTTCAGCAAAAAGATTCAGGAAGGTCTACCCCGATTTTCACACCAAACTCAACCAGCTACGAGGGATGAATCCATAGGAAATCAGGTCTCATTAGGTCTAGAGCTCAAAGGTCAATGGACACAGCAGAATGAAGCATTATTTAAATAGAAAGAGGATGAATTCAGTCTCATGCCAGGGAAGTATTGAAAGAACCTAAGCAAATACCTAAATGCGTAATCATCTATCATAAGTCACGTCAAATAAAAGCTTTGTCAATAGTTACAGACACGTTACATTGCTTTGAAAAACAATGTTTTTCAAAACAAAAGCACTGCTTTTATTTTACCTCCTTCACTACCTGCCCTTACCAATCCCCCACCCAACCTGTCCTTACTGCAGGAAAAGGGGCAGATAAACATGTACAGTTCCATTCAGTGTTTGAAGGACTAATGATTACCAGTGCAGAGGAGACCCAGCCTGGTTTTGGCTGTACATGCCGTTTTCTTCTTCTGCTATGTATTGCAAAATTCACTCCTCTCCTGTGACAAGCGACAAAGCTTGGCTATATTTAAAACTAACACGTACATTCCTATGACTTATTTTTTCAAAGGCTCCCAAGATCTTTCAGTCAGTGCTCTGCTTTATAGAAATCTGTGAACCATACCATTCCTCCTATGGAAGTTTTCCCTATTTAGCTGCTCTATAGCTCCAGAGAGTTTTGCAAGATAAGGATAAAAAGTACAATATGATGACGCCTCCCTTCAGGCATCTGGCAAGGGATCCCAGTCTCCCCAGGCTAATAAGCATTTCCCAGATCATAGATACAGGAGGTACGAACCTCCCTCCAAATGGAGGTGCAGATTTTCATGGCTCTTCCTTGAGCCTTCCTCTTTGTCTGACAGCACAGACAATGGCAGTCAAGCAACCATACTGACCTCAAAGGTCAGAAGCACAAACAGTTTGCTCCTTCTCATCACCTGAAATATTTCCTAAGGCAATTTTTGTAGGAGGAGAAAGGGAAGTGAAGATACTCAGGTAAACACAAGAAGTGACAGCTGATTTGTCCCATTGTTGTATTCAATGGTGGTAGAAACCACAGAAATTCAGGGAGCTCCAAAAGAACCATACCATCAAAGCTGCAAGCAAAGGTAGCTCAGGAATGCAGAGCATCAGACATGATCCAAGCCCCAGGATTGAAAACCTTCTGCTTGTAGCTAGTTCTTTAGAGAGCTAAAGTAGGACATGTGTAATGCTGGTCCCAATACTAGATAAAGAAGGGAAACATTACAAGAAAAGCAGAAAGTTAATTGCAAAAAGCAGATGTCATTTAAAGAGTTGTTTATGCTGAGGGAACAAGAACAGTCTACAGGCAAATAAAAGGAGGGAAAAACTTGCACAGTCAGAAATATGGGGAAAAAAACAGCATAGAGGATTTGTTTCAAAGCCACTGAAATGCATGGGAAGAATTGCTTTATGTTTAAGAGGTGCAGATCAACTTTCAGCGAAATTAAGTTTCCACAGAAACATCACTGTGAAATAGATTTTTAAAATAGATGCTGAAATAACTAAAGCAGCTTTGAAGGCTGGTTGCTTCTGCTGAACACAATGGGAGTTTTGCCCTAGATTGTGAGAGATGATGGCCTATCCCTCAGTGCAAGCTAGAGAAAAGAATGTAAATCTGCTGGAGCAGTGTTTGTGGAGCATGGTGCTGATTTTAGTGATGGCTTTTTCCATGCACCAAGCATGAGATCATGTACAGGGCTGTATTTACATGGTGATGTAATTTTACAGCAGAAGCTGGAAAAACAAGGAGGGTATCTCACGTCCAGCACGATTTATGCCAAGCTTTCCACAACTATGCAGCCTCCCTCCCATGTCATGTGTATGTTGTCAGGATGAAAGGAAGAAGTGGGACAACCCTGCCCCCAGTTTCTAGACAACCTTATGCTTTGGCTGCAAAATCAACTCATAACTCAAAAAGCAACGTCCATTGGGCAGACAGTTTTCAAGTCAAACAGCATATGTGCTTAATTGAATGCTTAAAAAATTACCTTCTGTTTTATACAAACACCCTCTCAACAGAAGAACAAAACAGGGATGTTTAATGGATTTAGTAATATGGCACCATTTATGTTGTGATCGCAAAAGGTCATATACTCAAATACAATTATTTTCCAACTAATGTTTTACGATAATGTGGTTTACAAACTGTTACACCCACTCATCTTTTGAGGTAGAATCTTACATTTTTTTTCCTTAAAAGGAATGCCATGCTGTGCCATTGAGATGTAAAGATGGGAAAAATAAATTTGTTGGCCTCGTTTACATACAGAATGCTATTAGTCATAAATAAATACACTTAAACCCAAATTGTTTGATTAACCAGTGAAATTATATACACACATTCTGGAAAATCTGATGAAGTTTAGTCTATGGTTGGTTTCTAACTAAGCAGGCACAGATTTCTCTATGAATAACATTTAATGTAAGGTCATAACTGTTGTGCCAGTTGACCTACATCCGTTTTGGAGTTGACTGAAATAAAATGGTGCGGGTTCTGAAACTTTGCTGTTTTCATCAAAATTGTTGTAAGTATAAGAAGCTGAGTGAGCCACTAACTACAAGCAACAACAAATCCAACTATAAACCATGTGTGCATTATATCTACAGATTAAGTGAACTGACAAAACAGCTCTCATAACAGAATTTTCAGTGACAGTAAACTTGGATGTAACAATCAAAATAGTGGCTGAGCATGCATTAAAGGGACAACATACAGATGTCACCATTAGAAGAGTGCTCTGAGACACCATTTCTCCTTCTTCTTGCATGTATGCTGGAGTACATAAACTTCCTTGTTAATTTATATGGTGGATTGGTCTTCACATGATGCATTGTTTTCCTTTTCTGGAAAACTGCCTCAGTCTCAAATAAGCCAGAAGCTGAATTTGAGGAGCCAAAGTCTCACATGTGTTTGTAGTGAGGCAGTCACTAAGCAGTAAAGCAAATTATTCTGCACTTAAAAGGCAAGACATCTTAGGTGATTTCTACTTAGCCTTTTAAGACATTCAAATTGAAGTAACACCTGCTGGAACACCCCATTTTAAAGCCAGTTTTACCCTGGGGCTGGTGCTAGAAACATGCATCTAGCCCCTTGTCTCATGTTTTTTCTTCAGGACTGTCGTCTGACATAACAAACATATTGATAAGCTCTATTTTTATGGTAGTCAAAGCCTGCAAAACACTGGGATATTCCCTGTCCTCTCATTCAGAAAGAGCAGTGTTCTACATAAGGAAACAGTCTGCACTTTTGTTTACTGTGGTTCAGCCACAATGAATAAAAAAGATCCATGTATTCAAGTAAAGATACTCCAAAAATACCAGCTTGGTCCAGCTCTTTTTCATTTTACCCAACAGGCCAGGCTCATCTCAAGTGTCCTAACTGGCAGGAAGTTCATGCCGTCAGTCAAGATCCCCTGGGCCTACTGGGAGCTTTGCAGAGTGTCAGTAAGAGACAGAACTGATGTCTGTTCTCTGAGTAACATGAAAAAACTTTTTCATATCATATATAAAAACTGGTCAAAAAAACATGTAAGATACTAGGAAATTTTTTTTTTTGCCCATTTTCAAAATATTAAATTTCGACAACAAACATCTGGATGGTTGAAGTTTTAAAAGCTTCGATTATCAGATGATTAAAAAAAATTCTAAGAGATTCAATTTTTTCTTGACCCTTACTCAAAGTCAAAAAAGTTAAAATAAAGATGCTCCGAGCTCTATGCTTAAATACAATGTGCTTTCCTGTTAGTGTTTTCTCTGTTCCCCACTGTTCCTTTGCCTTCTAGCAGCGAGTGCTCTCACTGCCACTCTAGTTCATATCAGATGTTTGAACAGGATCCAAGTGATAAAAAAGATACAATTATTCATCGTCTATACGAACATATGTATCCAGACAGCCAACAGTAAATGTGTAAGCAGTGGATTTAATGGAACATATATTTTGAATCCAGTAGAGTACTGCTAAGAGGTCTGTGCTTTTAGATGGAAATATTATCAATTATATACATGGCATTTTCCTGCCTTAAAAATAACTATGAATAAACCCCTGAAAATATGGGGACTAATAGAAAAAATAATCTTAGGATTTTGTAGGAAAAATATAATTTGCAACAAAAACATGGTAATTTCTTCTTGCTAGAAACAAGTAACAAAAATATACTCCCACACATAGTTTTTCAGCATCCTAGATATGTAACAAATACTTCTGCAGCAGTAGCCCATCTTTTAAACAAAGTCTGAGTTCCTTACTGTGCTGCATTTTAATTAATAACAAAAAGCACTTATGTCAGTAAATATTTGCTTACTCCTTTGTACATGTTACTCTGGCTTTTAGCAATGTAGGCAAATGCTAGAACATTGTTGATTAGATAGGAAGTGGTTTACATATAAGAATTCTATACAAGAAAGTAATGTATCTAAAAATATTGGCCCTGATATTAAGCAGGACCATTGCCTCTTTGCATTATTCCATTGATTCCAACCAGAATTCACCCAAACGGAGCAAGTCTGGAGGGCCCCACTTGCAAAGATCACAGTTAGTCAGAGAAACTCTTCTCTTTCAATCTCTCTGTTTAGAGAGGAGGATGGGGGAAACCCCAAGCTACAGGCATGGCAGAGTACTGAACAACCCTTCATCAAAGATGGGGATTAGAAAAGCCTTTGGGTACTGCCTTATTGCATAGTTCCCTTTATGCCTCCTCCTACAGCCACAGCTTTCCCACTTGCTGAGGCACACGTTACTCTGATCAAATGGTGCAACTCCAGAGGCTCAGAGGTACCTAGGATCAAGCCACTGACCGGACTGATTCCCATGGACTTGGAGTCTGTGAAAGTCAAGACTGCAGGTAAGGATGACATCAGTGACCAGTGAAGAAGATGCTGATTCGAGCTGCTTCTCTCCAAGATGGGATTTCTGTGCTCTTATGGAGCCTGAAATGGGCAAAAATATTTCAAGGTGGATATTTTAAAATCAAATGAGCACTTTTCCCAGTTCCTAAATCTTCCTCTTAGTAATATTTAGCCAGTACTTCTCTTTGTGAGACTCTTAATTTTCCCAGTTACCATGCAGGTGTGATGCAGTGGAGACCTTGTAGACAACATTTTTCTTTTTATTTACACTATTTTAAACAGCATAGGAATATCTTTGTAGAAAAATCAGTCCTGAGTTTCATCTCCAGTCTTCAAGATGGACCAATGCTGTACCATTTAACAACAACTTTTTCAGGGTTGGCAATAGTATCCTTCCACTGCTCTACTGCTTCACTGTTACTGCTATCAGAACTTATCCAGATCTGCAATAAAAAACAGAAAGAAAAATAAAATTGAGTTTACCTGATGTAACACAGAGGCCCAGCCTTTATTAGTTCTAAATAAATACCATGGAGGTATAGAATGAGATACAACGTGTAGACTGCAACCAAAGCATCATAGCAACAAATACAGTACTGTTGGGACCAACATATTTTGTCTTTCAGCTGGGAACACAGGGAGTCTCGGTTTAAATAGAACCCCTAAATAAATAGTTTAGAGAACTCACTACATACTGTTGTTTCTCTACTTAATAAGATGTTTTAAGTCAAGCATTCCTTCTCCATTCGAATGCACGTGCTGGGGTCAAGGGCTCATCAGGACCAGTGATGGCTCTATGCATTCAAACTCAGTTGGCTGCAAGCCATCCAGCATGCCGAGCTAGCTGGCCAGCATTTTCATGAGCATTTAAAATTGTACATTGCAACAGACAAGGCCAAACTTGCATTCCACAGAGGTTACAAACATGCCCATACCACACATAGTCACGCAGTAAGAGTCTGTTTCTTTTCAGTATTCAATTAATGGACAGTGGCCATTAAATGAGGAAAAGAGGTACAAGTAGGAAGTTTTCCTCCTGAACATTATCATGAGCCTCCACTGCCAAAAGTATTCTGCTTATGTAAGTGGGTATCATTATTTATGGGACTCTATTTCCTCAAGCCTTCCAAGAATGAGTCCTTTTAAGACTTCTCAGAAACCTTCACCATGAAGTACATTTAGCCTACTCTGCTGAGGCATGAGTCCTCAAGAAGTGAGAATAATGTCTTCCAGAATACCACAGACAGCTGATGTTTCATCCACAGAGGTTCAATGTACATCTTGCTCATGATTAAAGACATGCCTGTAAAAGCAGCCTAATCTAAGTATTGTCGCTTAGAACATCATCCAATTAAGCATCATTCTCTGAAGAACAAAGTTAATAGATCCAGCTATATTCATCTTTTTCCAGCTACCCAGCCAATTGCTCAAAGTACTTTTTTTCCCTGAGCCATATTTTATGTCTTCATGTGTTATGTGGCAATGTCTCCCTGCATAAGCTGAAACAACCTTTCCAAATAACCTCTCAGGAGCAGAAGTGTCTCATTTCCTCCCCCTAAAAATAAGATCCATGATTAAATAAAACTCATCAGATTGAGATGACTTCACATATTGCTAAGTGACTGAAAAATCATACCCAGTTAGTTTTGCCCCAAGGTAGCACAACTATACAGAACATTTTTTTTTCTTTTCCTATTCCAATTCCACCAACAGGAATCACAGAAATACATGTGAAATGAGGCTCCATGAAATGGAGGAAGGTCACGTAACTCTGGCTAGTACATAATTTCTATAGCACATCAGCATCTTCTATAACTACATGTCTTCAGCAGGTACAAGAAACTTCACCAGAATGGGACAGTACCATTTTCTGTACCCAAGGATAGTGCAGTCCCTCATCTGACAAGGGACATTACAGTTGGAGGTCTGAAAATGAATTCCACTTTATTCATTTATGCATGTAATAAAATTCTGCTACTAACTCTAGCTGGGTGAGGGAAACACTGAGCATTAAGAACAGTTATGGCTCACTATACCATGAAGAAAAGGAAAGAAGGGACAGGATCATGGTAAATTAGAACAACCAGGGAGGAAGAGGACAGACTACCAAGTTTTATGTTGATTAAATAAATATAATCACACAAATGCTTTCAGAGAGATACTACAGAAGTTACAGCTGTAAAAAATAAAAGAGAGAAAAAAAATAATTTTGTGTTTGTTCACATATGTTATCACTTGATCATACATACTTAGAATATTGTGCTGATTTCAGCACTGCTTTACCCAGGAAGGCAGTCTGATATTGTAGCTGCTGATATTTCCTTTTACACACACCTGTTTGTAAGTGTATTGGCATTGTAAGCCAACACATGCCCTTTCTGTACAGTGTATTGTAGGTTGTGGAGCTCCTGTGAATGCTATGTTTGTTTTCTTCAGAAAGCCTAGAGGCAAGGAGGAGATCATATGTCTGTCTGTAGGAAGCAATCTTTCACATAGTAATACTCCACACAAAAATGACTTAAGGACTGCTGTTTAAAAGCATAATCAAATGTCAACGCCCATTCTGATCCTAGTGCATGTTTAAGAGCCCAGTACTATTCTTTCTTGGGTTACATCCAGAAGAGTTTATTAGAATTTACTATTTTGCTATATGCCACCTTATTTAAAGTATTTCAAAACTCATACCAAGAAACCTGTGGAACTGGATTTTAAATAAAGGATATCATGCTAGTTAGCAGAAACCAACCTGCCCTAGGAAGTGTTTTCTTCTCACTGAGCTTCTGCTATAGAGCTTGATGAGAAAACCAATTCGTTGTTCAGCTTGGCTAACTGGAAAAATCATCATTTCTCCCCACTTCACTTGGCCATTAGTGGACTTCAGAAGACGAGTCTTCTTCTTATACATCAGCCCTTCTGTAGTAAACATTCCGACTTTCACAAAGAAATCTAGCAGAAAAGGGAGGGAAAAAGGCATAGCACACAAAGGGTTACTCACAAACACACCCAATAAGGAACTGACAAGATCCACATGTATGGTTCAAATTGCAACAATTTCCCAAAAGTCTGGCCAAAAGAACTGTACAATAGCTTTCCTGACTAGTCACACAGAGTATATTCAATAATATTGAATTGATTAACACAGTATCCAAACAGCAAGTGCAAGCTAATGCTCTTGTATGTCAGGATTAATATTGAGATAAAAATATTCCAAAATACATAAACACATAACTTCAAACTAAACAAAAAATAATCAAGTAAGACATCTGTGGAAACAAGCCTTGGCAAGGGACATCTACTGCACAATATGTTAGTCTGAGGTTTGTAAGGAATGTTATGAATTGCCAACCCATTTGAGCAGCAATTTACCTGTTACAAATGCTTTTAGACAGGAGGCATGAGACAGCTGATGTAACTTACTTGAAGACAGTGGTGTAGACGAAACTGGAAGGTTTTGTGCTTCAAGAATCTGTAACTGAATCCTCCTGTTTATTGCTTGAAAACAAGTTCCTACTTGAAGCTCTGCACGGCACACCTACAAGCAGAAGAATGTTGCCATAACATCTGGATTAAGTTGCTTATAAACTCAGGAAACACAGGAATTCCGTCATATGTTGGGCTCCCTCATTTCTATCTGGGATTTCCTGGACAGAAATATACATAACCTGCAGATGCACAGTAAGTAAGTGCATCTTGCCCTTGTTATAGTTGCACTAAATGTGCTCCATTGATAACTGCTTATGTGCAGCGCATGTATGGCTCTTGTGGGCTGCAGCCTGAGATACTGGACAAATAAACAAGTCCTAATTTTTCACCTGGGAAAGATTCCTCAATAGTAAGAGCAGACACATCCAGGGAAAACCAGACATGCAGTTGCAGCTCTGCTAAACCTGTGTGTGGAAGTGAGAGACCAGGTATGTTCCATTAACACAAGAACCTTTAGAGTTCTCTTCCCACATTTTTAAATTTTGCAATATGGAGACAGAAGCAATGCTTTCCATAGATACAAAACCCCGTCACTTAATGTCATGAATATTTAGGGTGGCTGCATGTTGTGGAGTTCCCTGAGTTATGGAAGTACTTGTGTTTTACATGCCTACACACATACACACCTTCTCCCCCTCCTTCCACTCTGAATGTACTGAGATCTCCAGTCTGAATTTGTTTTGGAATTTTCACTAGTGGCAAAGTTGCCTTGAGGCATCCTCATTACTCTCCCGTCAGACGCTAACATACTCTGAACACTGTAAGAACAGCAGGAGAAGGCTAGTGGAAGCCAAGCTTTCCCAACAGCCTCTGTTTAAAAGGACTTCACTTGTCCAGGTTCTCTTCAAGTTTTAATCCACTTCAGTGAAGCAAAATGCACCAAGCAAGAGAGCAGCAGGTCAGATAAAGAGAAGTCAAGCTCCAGTTCACCGAAGAGACCCAGATTCTCTTTGCAGCTCAGACATAAAATTTATGTGTAACCTTGAGAGGCAGCCACTTACTCGGCTCTGAGTTTTGGATCTCTATTGGCAAGTAAGGGTAGTTTGCTGCCTCACAGGGTAGTACAGGGATGAATGCCAGCAGTGTCTGGAGGGCTCTTGGCTATAATGGTGAGGAAAGCCAACACAGAGAGAGAAACTATGAGATGATTCAGGAATTTACATTGGGATGAAGCAGTTTCTAAAACAGCTTCCTCTTTCACTTAATCTTACTCCTTTGGAAGCAATATGGTTATTCTTGTTAGAATTAAAAAATGTCAAGTGTAACTTATGTTAGAAATCAAGAGCATAACTCATATTACTCAGACACTTGATAAAATTTGCTTTTGAATTGCTAATTCAAGTTTAATTTGTTGAAAATACAAATGTCTAGACACAATCTGTAAAAGAAACAAAGAGAGGGTAGGGGGAAAGGAAATCCCACTGTGAAGACCACCTGCTTCTTATTACACTAATGGAAATGAACTGTCTGAATTATTACTTCACAGCATGCAATTTGAACATTAAATATATAGCTACCTCTGCAGTTTCAAGCCACTGAAGATCTTAGCACTTTTCTTCCATAACAAAAGCAGATTCCATTTGCTCTGAGCTCTTGCTGTGAGTCCTAAGGATCTTCTGATGCTTTTTTGGTAGGAGGAGGCAATTACACCATGTCCCTTGCCGAACATTTCTCCAGAATGCACCTCCCTCAAGCTGTGGGCCATGATGTGGAAGAGCTTGCTCTAGCTCTTTTCCCAGAAACAGCTATTGTGGTCATAAACTGCAGCTATGTGCCGAGTTCAACAGTCTGCATTATTTTTCCCCATCAAAATGCCTCTCCCCAAGAAAGGGGTGGGGGACAAGGGGAAAAAAAAGAAAAACCCTGTTTGTTGTGAATATGGAATTAGTACTGAATCATTTTACTTGCATTTCCAGCAACTCTTTCTAGGTGCTATAACAACATACTTTTGCAGTATTGGCACTTACCGGTGCTTTGGAAGGAGGAGATATATCCAGCCAATGACTTGACTCCTCTGAGCTGAGCTCCCGCAGCGCCAAGGAGCACTCTCCAATTGTTTTTTTCCTGGGAGTCTGCATGTGGATTTTAAATACCAATCTGACAGCCTGCAGGCTTTGCAGTTTAATAGCAAATACAAACGTTTCCATAAATTCAATGTCCTAGAAAGAAAAACACAGGGGTAATATCACCATTGTAAGAGAGTTGCACCAAGCCTGAAACCTATAAATGAAGGCTTTCTGTCCTATAGCTACTGCTCTTGGATACCATCTTGGGCTGCCACGGAGAAGTGTGTTTTTACAGTGGTAAGCACCCACAGACTCACCACTTCATTGTCACACCCTGGCAGGGACAAAGCATTGGATTATTTTTCACTACCGTAACAAGCAGAGACCATCTCTTCTGAAGCTTTATAACAGCATACACACATTGTCATAGCAAATTCTCCTACAGCCTTTTGCTTCAGTTTCTCCTGGTAATTTTATTTTCTTTCACCTTTGACTCACATTATGGGATGTTTATGTTGCTTTACCTTCCACTCCCTTAATATTACTTTACTGCCACTATCAGGAGTCTTGTCCCATGCAACCAATTCTTACTACTTTCTATAGAGAGGAATCATGAGCTTTGTCTCCTGCCCTAATAAGAGGCAGTAACATCATCTACATTCCCCAGGGTGAATGCACACCTACAGGTATGCCCAGGCTTCCTCCAGCCCCCAGCATTGAGTTGCCAAGGCCAGCAGCTCATGGGTCAGTCCCCTATGAATATATCTGTCCTGCAGACTTGGGAGAGAGGGAGGGCAACAGTACAATGCAGGAGAGGATATAGGGGGAGGGAGTGGAGCAAGGCTTTTAATAGGATTTTGAGAAGTGGGGAAAAAAAAAATTAATAATAATAGTAACCTAAACCTAGGCAGCTACTGCAGCAAATATGGCATAGAAGTGGATGTTTGATCCATTTAAAAAAATCAATTTACATTTAACTTTTATTCTTTTCTAGAAAAAGATTTCTTGGTGTTTTTTTCCCTGCTTCTACTTACATTGCACCCTTCCTTGGCAGAAGATTTGAACTGCACTGGCTTGGGCAGTGTGAGAATTCCCTTGACATAGATACGAGGATTTTCCCCACAGCTAGAAGGCCAGCTCAGGTCTTTGCACTGCAACATTGAAAACACAGTCAGTTTAGACAATGTAAGACTCTGGCCTCCAGACAACTTAGAAGCAGACTAAGACATTGTTCTAAAATTATGCATAATTCCTGTAATAATTAATATAAATCAGAGCCAGTGTAATGATTGTGTCACTTCAGATAATTTAATAACTAATTTTCACAACCATAGGGTAAAAAGTTTTATTCAGTAGATTTTAATGATTTCACTATGTGGAAATTTGATAGCAGATAAAGTAATGAAATCCCTTTTTATCACTTGATCTAGTTATGAGGTTTCTGACTACTCTGATTTCCATTGCCTAAAAATTATTCACAGTTCCTGGAAGTGTATAAAACAGCCAGCATAATAATATCACATTAGCTAACAAAAACCCCACAACAACTGTTAGATTTGAAGTCAGTTAAATGCTCCAAAGTTGCTCTAATTTGCTGCCTCCAAATTTCCACAGGAAAATTTCCACAGCAGGACCAGCCTATGACAAGCTCAGCTTTCTTATCTATGCTGAATTGTTCCTCACCCTATAATCAGAACATCTGTATCGTAAGATAAAGAGTTGTATACTTTTTACTATTGACTGCAGCAGAACAGAGATTGTAACAGAAAAAAAAAGATACTTTGAATGAAGCACAGTATTACATTTGACTGAACTTTATGATAATACTTAGAAGTAATTTTATTTTTCTCCTGAAAGTATTCCTTAAAGAGCTAAATTTAATGAGAATTAACACAAAGTATAGTAAAATAGCTATTTCAGTAAATAACAGTCAAGTTATTTATACTTGCTTACATGTAAAACTGTGATCCAAATCTGTTCTACAGAAGAAACGTAACACAACTTCACGTTCAGTCTTCCAAAGTCTCGTTCATCACCTGATAATGTAATAGTATCTATGGAAGAAAGCCAATTAGTGTTTTAGAAGTAATGTAGTATCTCAAAAGTTCATGACAAGAATAAGGGAACTCATTAGTAGGTGGACTGCCTATCTTTGAAAACTAATCTCAAAATGAGTTTGAAATATTTTCACACCTAGATTTTAAGGACAAAGTATCTGTGAAGTCCTGTAGCCTGACCTGCATAGCTAAAAGCCTTCATGTTTATCTCACTTATCTCTATTGAATTTAATAACTTGTGTTGTACTCAAACAACTTTTAGAAAGAAAAAAGGCATGTGCCTGAGACACCCAGAAAATATTTATAATCTATCACTTCCCTCAGATTAATCACTTTCACTGTTAAGTTTATAAATTGGCCTGCTTTTTTATCTTTCTCAAATTTCAGTTCCATCTCATATTATGCCTTTCTCCAAGTCAGAAGAGCCATTTAATATCCCTCTGTAACGACTGAAAGTAGGTCATTGTCCCCCAGTCTTATTTCTGTCTGAAATTCTGACTTCCCGCAGGGTGACATTTGTGGGGACTTGATTAATTTTTGAGGGTTTATTTTGCAGTATCTCCACTTCTTCAGCATTCTTTCATAAATAAGGATATGAGGTTTGCATGCAATATTCTTGCCTAATTCTCAGTGTAATAGGGGAATTGTATTCCAGGCACTTCCCACAGAAAAATACCGATACGTGAAAAAGGCCTAGAGAACCAAGGTGCTGCATTCTGTCCTAACAGAACATCTGTAATTTCATAGTTCACTGGGGTTGTAAATCCAGGGATGAATTTTTTCAAAAGCAAGAGAACTCCTCAAAGGCTCATTTGCTCAGTCTCCTAACAACAGGAAGGTGCAAGTCAAAACCTCGTAATTTCAAATTGGAAAGTAATCTCCAAACTGACTTGCTTATCTGATTCATCTAAAAAAAAATCAACAGTAGAGAGAACTTAATGTTTCAAGTGCAAAAGGAAATATTACATTACAAGGTAAACAACACACTACCCAGACTCCTGTTACTGCCTTGCGAATCCTTCCTGGAAGAGGTACTGCTAGGTACACTGGAGAATGAATCATATCTCTGGGGGAAGAAGAAAAAAGTAACTTCATTCACAGCAACAGATGCAAAAAGCCAGAGAGATTCTACCATCAGACAAGTCATGATGAAAACAACATGCAATTTCAAATAATTGTCTCATTCCCTACTAATCTCCTGATCCAGCAGCATGAAATTACTACTTTGATGCAAAGAGCTAATGCAGGACACATATGGCCAGCACAGATTTTTTTTGCTCACTGGTATATATGCAACTTCATCTGTATGTAAAAGATGATTATTTGAAAAAACATGCAGTGTTTTTTGCGTCAATGAAAACTTCTAGCATCCCACTTTTCAGCTGCTGGGAGAAATCACAAGATGATGAACCACAGCCTCTTGTCTGTCTTGTCCTGCCGAACAGCCTACTCAGGTTTCCCAACAGCTCTGCTGGGCCAGAACAGCAGTAGTCACAGACATCAGGAAAGAACCTCTTAAAAGTTGGTCAGGACATTGAACATTTCCCTCTAGTCCTTCCAGTGCACAGTACAATGCCCTTCAGTGTTTACTTTGAAAACACAGTGCAGCAGGAACAGATACACAAAGTAAGCTGAGTTTTCAGTATAACCTAAGTTACAAGGGGAACTCACCTTCATGAATCGATGAGGTGGGCTTCTGAGATCAAACATTGAACGACTTACATCAAATGATCCAGGAAAAGCACTAGGTCTTAAATCACTAACTAAAAAGACAAAGAGAACAATACAAATCATGTAAGCATCATTGCCAGGAAAAAAAAAATTAAGAAGCTTTCCTTAAATTTAAGTAGACCTATGGTAGACTTGAAACCTAGCTAAAAAACATCTAAGGAAGGACGTCAGAACGTTTCCCCACCTTCCTTTCCCAAAACAGTCTCCTGAAATGACAAAATGGAGAGAACAAGCCATTGAAATACCTTAATCAATTCCATCCTTAAAATAGCTGAAAACTTACTTGGTCACATTGGTAGTACTGGTAGAATGGGGAGCCTGCCTCAAAGTTATTCCCTCAAGAGAAATTTTTTTTTTAGTGGGTGCTTTAGCAAAACAGAAAAGCCTTATCATTAAATCTAGTCATCCAGAACTGGGCCTTAGCCTGCTCTCCTTTTTTAAGTTTTTCTGCAGTAAAGATCCCAGTGGCAAAAACATGCTGCCTGCTAAACTTGGCCTCATCTCCCTGGCTTTACTGATCACAGTCTCAGAGCACCACACTCTGCACCCTTACTATATCTCAAACAAAGCAAGTTTTAACTCTAAGATAACATGTACTTCTTATAGCACAAAAGCAAGATCTTTATTTTATAGAAACGTAGTTTCCTCAGCAGTTGGAGGTGGCTGGGTAGATCCTATCAGTTTTCTTTTGATCTTGAAGCAACACAGAATTAAAGCACATTGCTGATGCATTTTATCCTGCAACAGCAGAAAATGAGAGCTGAACTAATGCCACTGTTTCAGGAATCTTTGCTGGCTCCAGTAATGTTCAAGAGGTTTTTAAAGCCTCCCAAGTTCAAAACTGACCCATACTGAAATGAATGAAATGGTTTAACTTCAAGGACTATCTGATGCAATGAATTGGTTTTTGTTGCAACGCTGTGTTA
Organism: Pterocles gutturalis; assembly: GCF_000699245.1. Classification (NCBI taxonomy): domain Eukaryota; kingdom Metazoa; phylum Chordata; class Aves; order Pterocliformes; family Pteroclidae; genus Pterocles; species Pterocles gutturalis. The sequence continues at coordinate 21,401 of NW_010106204.1, read as the reverse complement.
TGGTATTTCGGAAGACTTCCATTACAGTTCACTGATCGCAGCGTTATGGAATTACATCACTCATTACTGAAAATTTATTTCCCGTTATTGCTATCAAAAGAAATAGCCAATTATGCTTATTGGGAGATGCGACAATAGAAAATAATTCTTTCTTTTCCAAGGAAGAAAAGAGAACAAAGGATGAAGAAAGTTTTGATAACCAACGAGAGGGAAAGTAACCACATAATTTATATAAAATTTACTGAAGGTCTGTATGTCTACCTTGTGTTCCAAATTCTGTCTTGTGCATGACACAAAAAGGATGATTTGTTCACTGAGTCTGGTGTCCAAATAGCATTATAACATCATATGAGGCCTAGAAACCTTGTTTGATATAATGGGAGCAAATAGGAAAGACCAGCCCATTACTTGATTTGAAACTGAGTATGAATATGGAAATTAATTCCATATTCGGTACTCATGACTTTCACACACTGGGAAACATCGACTTGAACCTACAGGTTACAAATCACCCAATGCTTTAAAGACAGTATGATCTGCTGTTTCTAGTAAAGCTGGTTAAAGTTTTCAAAGAATATGGGGGTGGTGGGGGGAGGAGATGGTGCCTTTTTCAAAACCTTAAATTTTTAATGGAAAAAAAATACAATTTTTACACTGAGAAGGCCATCTGTAAAGTATAAAAAATCAGAAAAATTTTAACCATAAAAATATGTTGTTTACCAAAAATAACTAGAATTCTGGAAAAATATTAATACATTTATTTTTCAGTATGATTGCTGTTGTTTTAAATTAAGAGGAGGGACTTCACATGAAAATTTAAGAATTTCACTTCATACATTCCAAATAAACACCTTCTGTAATTCTAAGCCCACACACATTAAAAATATCATAGCACTTGCTGCAACAAAATAGGTGTAGAGTTTTGCTTAAATAGTCTATAAATGCACATGGAAGAAAATCATCTAGCCTCTGAAACAGCTGTAAAGTCTCTGGAAGAAGGCATTTTAGAACTGTACTCTAGTTCTGTAACTGTACACTTTCTTGTGTTTAAGCTTATTAAGACCAAACTAGTGAAGTGTTTACTTTGCTTGGAGAAAAATGGAAAAAGACACGAGGAACTGAAGGGAGGATGTTCAAGATGGTTTTATAATACCCATTTGGCTCCTACGACAGGTGCTTACAAAGCCTAGCAAAACCATATGCACTAAAGGCTGCTAACATTCCAAGTGTGTTTTGTTCTTTTAAAAAAAATATATGGAGTAGTCTTTTCATGTAGTCTCTATAGCAATTCAGAATTATTTTTAGAACAGGACACAGGCTGAGACATTTCCCCTAGCTGTAAAATAAATGTGCTATACCATTCTAAACAAAACATCTATAAAACTGCATACTGCTGCCAGCTTCTAATTCGATAGAGAGGTGTGTATATTTCTCTGAGTGTATGACTTTTCTGAATCTGTTTGCCTTAACAATCACTTACAGCAAGCAACACTTAGTTATGTACTTTACTCTAACCAGCATTCATTATAGGATACATATACCAAAGAAGAGCGCAGAAGAAAATTTTTACCTAAGTAGACAAATACTTTTTATCTAAACTTTTACCATCTCTCAGCCCTCCTCTGTTCTTAAACACACTTACACAATGAGAAATGGAGACATTTCTGCACCTTCAGCAGACCACAGCAAACTACAAAAAAGCTGGCATATAGCATCACTTCACATTTTGCACCTGTTCCTATAATCTGCTCCTAAATGTCTTTTGGTTCATGATTCTTTCCGTATGTGTGTATATATATATATACTCCTCAGACATTCCTACACTCAGCCTACTGCCTGACCTCCTTTTTCCATCTCCCTCAAACACTCCTATTACTGGTAACTGGAATCTCCCGTACAGCATCCTGTTTTGGATTGGAGGCAGCTACACTAGCTTGCTTTCACAGTTTGTCTACCTTCATGGGATACATGCAAGCCTTGCTAAGCCCCCAAAAGACAGCAAAGTAACTGTGCAACTGGAAATCAAGCAGAGTGGCTCCACAGATTGATTCACCAACCAAGAAGTGTCTGTAGCATACAGACCCATTTGAGAACTGCTACAATCAAACATGTCTTCTGTAGACTAATTGCTTTTTTTTCTCGTACCTATAAACCTTGGCAAAGGGAGGAAGGCAGAAAAGTAAGGGTGTGGTCCTTCTCACCTGATCCATATAATTTCCTATTATCTGATTTTGCTTGGAAGCGCCTAATCAGATCTGGCGAAACCCGATGCTCCAAATAGAATGGGTTGTACACGTCATAGTGGGGCCACTGGTACACACCGTGCAGTTCTGCTTTCCGGTCACCAAATGAGGTTCTGGCAGATTCTATGGAGCACAAGTAAACATCAAATACAGGAGTTCCAGACATAACACATGCTGCCTGGCTTCATAAGGCAGGCAGAGTGCCTTCAGGGCAAAGGACAAAATATTTCAATATTCTCTACTTCAGGAAAAGGAAAAAAAAAAGAAAAAAATAAAGAAAACATACATTATGTCAGATTTCCACAGTATGCTGGCAAACATCAGAATTAAATGGGCCATAAAAAGCTATGCATACTCTGTCTTGGAGTTCCACAATATATGCCTAACTAGTGAAAATACAGAAGGCTCCAAAGACAGACAGCAAGACAGAAATTAATAGGAAAAGTAGGTCCAAATTTACAGAAAACCTCTAACTTTTTGGCTACCTACCCCCAAGACATTCCCACTTGTCTAATGGACCTACAGACCTCCAGGAAGGTCTTGTACGGAAACATAATGCAACTTGTGACTGCAGTCTCCCTGTAATCCAATTTCCATAGGAAGACTGTCAGTGGTAAAATCATGGGTCCAAAATGACTTGAATTGTTGGCTGAGGCGCAAGTAGACAAGATCTGAGAATGCTTGAATCCCAGCCCTTTATTCAGCCCACTGCAGCACAGCTGCCCTATTTTTCTTTATTTATAATCGTTTCAGAAAACAACATGCACGTCTTGGTCAGCAGAACAGTAAAGAACACTACTGTAGTGCTTCATTTTGTCTGTCTGGAGCAAAAATAAGTCACGTATAACAGTACAGTAGAGAATGGGGATGGGGTGACCTGGAATCTGACAACATCTGACATTTGCTTCCTTCACTTCACCTCCCTGGACTTCAACCTATCTATTAAAAAGTTCTTTACCCCATTAGAAAGTGCCTTCAATTCACCAAGTGTGTTGTACCATAAGAGCAAACTATTGTTGCTGTAAAATCCTCTCCTCCAGGTGTTAGTAGAGTAAGTAAAACAGAATAACCAAAACTGTGAGATGGAACGTGAGAGATGATAAAGCAAGAATTCAAGTGTAAAGGGCTTGAGCATGATATAAATCAGGATGAACACTAGAAGTGAGGCCATAAAGAACTGATACACAGCAGATGACGGAAAAACCAGTGTTCCAGACCAGGAGCACACTCCTTCCTGCTAGCTTACTTCTGTGAGAGCATGAGACACACTGCAGTGAGTATTGAAGAAAAAGGCTGCCAGAATCTAATTGCTCTCAGAAGGGATGCCAAGAGCTAACACTGAGCATGTCCTGTTTCACTAAAGGGAAATGGGCAGACACACACAGAAAATGGAGTGGAACTGAGAGCAGAACTTAGACTTCTACAGATATTTAACAACAGTCAAGGAAGCAAATACTCTAAATAAATTCTTTGAATATGCTGGTGCTTTGGCTAATGTGAAGAAGGAATGACAGCACACTTCACTGTGTTTAGTAAACCTCCCTAAAAAGTAAACTTTGCATTTTTAAACACAGCTTCAATGAGGCTTAAAAAGCTGTACTTTAAAAAATAAGTATTTGTATTTGGAAAGAGAAAAGGAAGTCGCTTACTTGACATAAGAGCCACTTTTCAAATATTTGTTCAAGAATTTTAAATATTTGCTGAAGAGAGACAATTATGAAGAGTCGGGTCATCCTGCCAGAAGATCTACCAGCTTTATAGCCTAAGGCCCACTCTGTTCACCAGGTCCTTCAGAAATGACGATGAAGCAGAATTCCCAAGGAAGACAAGTCATTGGTTTATAAGTCACTAACTGATAAGATTGTGTAGAACAGCATGAATGAAGAAAATGTTTATCTAAAGGTTATTAGACACATCTTCCTTCTCCCTGGAGAACATTTGTGCCTCAGAGTCCTTGATGACTTCTCTGTACAGTATCTTGAGGATGAGGTAAGACAAAGGAAGGTAGAGCCTGAACCCAGACCCAGTGAGAAAGGGGATTACCAGGAGCGTGTCTGGCATTTCTGTACCTTGTCTAAGTATGGACTTACAAGAACTAGCTTCTGAAGTAGCAGGGAAGTGAGGAGGCTGAAGGAGATCAGGCTCAGAGATGAGTAGAGCCTCACATGTTCTACCTCCAACTATTGGGTTGCCTTTCATGTCTGGTGAGGTGGACATCACAAATGAAGCCCACTAAATAAATCAGAGACAGAATGGACAACCTATACTGAAAAGCTCTGCTAGTCTGATGAGCTTGGCGCTGGTGGAAGCGTTACCAGCAGGGGTGGGTGAGGGTGAGGAGGAAGTTTGCTAATAGGCACGCAGGAAAGGAAAAGAAGCAACAGCAAGAACCTGGGGGAGAAGCAAGAAGGGTGGGAGTAAAACCACACAAACACAAAAAGGTTAGGTAGTACTGCATTAGTTATTATGCAACATGTGGTTGACTTTTTTCGTTATGAAGTTTTCCTCCCTCAGAATATAAATACAGTCACATGGAACTAAAAGCATATTATCAGCTTATCATGTCCTTGAGCCAAAGCAACTCTGGAGAAAACAACCGTTCCGATAAGCCCCTCTGCCAAAATCTTCCCTTACCTAATTCTAGGCATCTCCTGGCAGGACTAAGAGCCTAGCGATAGTATATACCCTGTAACCCATGTTGCTGGCCCAGGCTCCTATTCTTTTAAAATGCCACTGTGCCTAAATTGGACGTAGATAATTTTGGCAGTCTAGGCATGGGACTAAATGGCAGAGGTTGAAGCATAAGACTGTCATGAAGCAAAGAATCATAGTATCATGTGCAACCTTACACCACTGAGATCTGTGACCCCCTGGCCTCCCAAAGAGCAGCAAAAATAGCAGGAAATAGTAGGGGAAAAAAATTCTGCCATGAAGTAGCACACGCTACCTATTGGCAAAATTTGAAAAGGAAGATGTGTTAGTATGTTAAAACATATCAGTACATTAAACGTGAAAGCCAGACCACCCTCCTTCTTTACTTGAGTGATGTGGACACTGGGGATGTGTTAGGTCTTTCCTTGTCTCCAATAAATTCTTTATTAAAGGTTCTGTTTCCTTTAAGTGTCTTCCATTACTTTGAGTATGAGCACTGCTGTGCAATCCTCCCTTTGAGTTTTATTCATGCAACATTACAGAGACTCATAGCGGGATGACATCCTTCCCAAAACCTCTCTGGATGTCCAGAGAGAAAAAAAGAGAAGACCAGGCTTCTAGAAAAGTTTTGCAAACATATGTTTTCAGTAGGAATACTTGGCAACTTTCAAGGAGTAGCAGAAGCTAAACTGTTTCAGCAAGGCTGTTGATGTTTTACCTTGAATCCCTCCAGCATGTGAGGTACTAGGAAGGTTCTTCGGCTGTACATAAGCCAATTTGAATGGAGGGACCACAAATGGTACCTCCTGACCATCCAGGGGCAATTTAGAAAGCAGATAATCCTCTGAACAGCCAACTTGACGTTTCACTGACACAGAAGACAAAGGAGGCTTCTCTACAATAGTTGGCTTGCTTGCGGCTACTGCTTCAGATTCCTGCACCATGGAAACTGCTAAAAATAAAGAGCAAGAAAAACAGTCCACATGTGCATTAAGTTTTGAACAATACTATGAACAGATCTCTTTTATTTAATAGGATCTGTGGTTGGTACATTACTTAACAGCTGCTAGTCTTCAGTTTTAGCATCATTCAGGACTAGCACCTGGAAAAGATATTCATCCTTATGACACCTGTAATGATCCAAACTCTTTGTTGCCTAAGCTTCTATATGTATAACTATGTTGCTCTTAAGAGAATTTTCAGAAGAGGTACACTTGTATCATACAAGAGTTCTTCAAACAACTAAGACACCGAAGAAAATCCTAACAGAAAATCCACAGGGAGTTAAAAAAATAAAGTGATCACTCTTAGAGTTTGAAAGATACAAGACCTTTACGCAACCTTGGGTAAAAAAGTTGGCTTTTTTGGACAGCATTCCAGGTTGCAAGGAGCATACTTCAGACATGTTATTTTTCAGTTCCAGTTCCAATTCATAACACTAACAAACATGTGTTCAATCTCCAAGTGGAGGTATGGAAAGAATTTTGGATGTTGTAAAAGAATGCATGTTTATCAGGGATGATACAGTCATTTTATTAATGGGAAATCTCATCATTAATGAAGACAGAAAAGCAAAATGCTTAGTTGATGTCATTATGTCAGAACTCACGATCATTTTTTTCTTTTTCCATGCAGAAACACCATCTACAGCAGTGTTTTATACATTCTGTTGCCATTGTTTTTGGCATTGCAATTTAGAGGAGACCACAATCAAAGATCCAGTGTAGCTATGAAACCTGAAAAACACAATAAACCAAACCATATTAGATGGGAATAACTGAAATTAAAATGCAATATTATCAGTTATTTAATATGTGATTGTTTATTGGACACAGTCCCAAGGTCAATGAGAAAGTTACGTCAGTCATAAAAGGATCAGAGCCATGAGATTTCTCTCACTGAGATAAATGATTTTTTCATATAAGAGCATTTTTAAGAGAAAATCATTTTAATATAGGCATCCAAGTATTTTCAGTGACCCACTCAGACAGGTCTGGGTCTTTCAGGAACACTAAAATTCTCCTTGTATTTGTGTGTGCCACTGAGTTTGGAGTTTAGTCAGCTTTATAGCTGTTTTGATGTGGTCTTGTCAAGTCATTTGCAAGATGTATTTTTTATTTGGTTGCCCTTGTTCATGTTTCTCCTATCCTCTTTCACTCATGTACTATTTTCACACACATCCGTACGCGTTTACATTTCTCACTCAACATACTCCATTCTTTAAGAATGATGCCAAAATTGCCTTCTTTGAGGAACTACTGCTTTCTCATAATTTTATACACATGAAACTGAAGACCTGTTTTATTATATAATTGTCTGCTGTGCATACAGAAATAGAGAGTTCTGACTTCCAGCAAAATAAGAGCCATGTAATCTACTAAAGAATGAGAACAAGTCTATAACATCTGGTTAACATTAAAAGAACTTTATGACAATACTAACTGGCCTCATTTAAATGTCTTTATTCATATCCTTATGTTCTCTTTTCAGAGGGACACAGACAGCTGCGTTGCCTCCTGTCCAAAACTTTAGCTAAGTCTAGTCCTTTTACATGTACCTAAAGTACACAAGGTTCTTTGTAGAACATACCAAGACATGATTCCAACTCCATGGAGGTTAGAAGACACAAAACAGAACATGAACATAAGCTGAAGGCATGGGGAAGACAACAAGTAAGAGAAGGGGGGAAAGCACGGAGAGAAGATGACAATTACACAAAAATGGACACATTTGCTCAGTTATCTCAATCATGAGAAATTGCTGAAAGCTTCCGTGCTCCAGCACAGAAGCCATTCCACCTGCAGCCTGAACAGTGCTGTCATTTTCTTTGTATGTGTATTACAAGACAGCTAGGGAACCACACAAATACTGTGGAAATAACACTAATATCCCCCAAACTTTTATTTTATTAAAAGCCCCTCAAAATTCTGATGGATGTCAAGTGGAGATATTAAACTATGGACACTACACCTAACTTAGAAAACATGTACTTTCTTGTCTTAACATTATTTACAACTGAAAAGTTAACAATAGCTATTTGGTTTAATGCAATTTCCCTGAATAATTTTTGCTGGTTTTACCACTAAGTGACATTAATTATTTCCTCTAATTTTATACTACTCTTTGTGCTTAATAGACCAAAATGAACAAAATGCAAGTGACCTCTCTGAAGTAGCCTGAATACTGGCACACATTATTCCGGAAAACAGAATGCTACCAAAGAGATTACAGCAGAGTCTCTAACCAGACAGGGCAGGGGTGCAACATCTTCCTTTAAAAGGGACACCATTACTCTGCACAGAATCCATCACTCAGTACTTGCCCTGATTTCAAAACTGCCCATGAATGTAAGCAGAGTATGAGATCTGCATCGAAAATATTCAGAGGTGATGCCACTGACTCCAGAACCTGCTCCGCATCTTTACAGAAGCACAGAAAGAGGCACAGGAATTCCTCATTAAACTCTCAGTGTTTCCAAGGATCAGGTTTTCTCTGCTGCTCCTCCCTCAGCAGTACGCTCGCAATAGCTAAGCCTGCTAGAATTAGAAGTTTACTTCAAGGTTCCCTTGCAGTGATTTTCCTTCCCAGCTGTTATCAGTACACAGCTGGAGTTAATATCCTTTACTCTTGCTCACCATGTTTAAACTGGGCTGAAACAGATGCTTCGTTTGCTCTAAGCTTTGCAACAATGGTATCTAAGCCACAGTGGCAGTTTGCACAGGCAAAACTGTCTTTTATCTCAAAATGTTCAGACTGAATTTATTTGCTACTGCTGGTGAAGAAACCAAAATGTGAGTAACCACCTTGCTTTCCAGCTACGTAAAGTGTAAAAATTAGTTTTTCTGCATCAGAGAAAATTCAGTTCATGGTAGTAATTTCTCTCCCAAGAATTGTTTAGCTGGAACCATTAATGGGAGCAAATAAACAAATGTAAATCACCTGTCACAAGCAGTTGCCTTTCCATCACAGGGTTGAGTGCCCTGCCTAGAAAGAAAGGGCTACATACAGGTACTGAGGATGTAACAGTAATAATGCAATTCTACATCTTTTGTACTTCTGTCATTAAAAAAAGACCATCTTTTTCACTGTAAGACCAAGTAACCTGTGACAGTCTTTGAGCGGTATCTTTTTTCACTATTTATCAATATGCAAACTTTCATACTTTTTTTTTTTCTATCTAAAGACAAATATAAAGCAATTCAGCACTGCCTATTGTACAGAAGAGAGTACACTATTTACAGTTTTGTAGCCAAGGTACTATTGGTAGCCATCGCTGAAGTATACAGATCCATATCTTCGAGTTTCCAATTCAGTTTCAGCTTCAACAGTATTTTGAAAATAAAAGTTCCAAGAGTAAGAGACTAGAACACTGTTTACACTTTTTTTAAGCTTAAAAATATAATGGTTTCAGTGACAAAATTTTCACTTGTGTTCCTAGACTTATACCACAGCCACATTACAAAAAAATGACAGCATTTGCTGAGGGACAGATCATCTAGATACAGTGCTCCCTCATTCTGCTTAGAGCACTTTGCTTTGTTTGGGAAATCACATCATGGATGATCTCTATTACTTTTTAAAGTTTTAATTAACTTAATTAAGCTACAGAGATAAATATATTTGTTTCTTTGTGTTAGTTCAGAAGAGCAATCCCTGCAGTAAATTAGATGGCTTGGCTCCCAGTTAATTTATTTTCTCGTATCTGTATTTCCCAAGTTGCCTACGGTTAGTTATACAACTTTCACTGCATGCAAAAGTTTTGTCTTAACCATGTGGGACAGAAAGAAATTTTGTAGGTTCTGTTGTATAATTTATTAACTAAAAATGAACAAAAATCTTGTAGAAGATTAAACAAGCATTTCATGATCTTGACAAAGTTGACATTTCAATCAAATGTTAAACTTCTCTCGCATGCCAGAACCTTTTGCTGGTGTCAGCTACCCAAAAATCCTCAGCATATCATTTAACAGTTATTAAAAAGTTGTACCAACATGCATTTGTCTGGGAATAAATTTACCAAATAAATCTGGACCATAAAGACATTTGTTATGTGCACCACCAAATTCCAGTGAAGTACTGACAGCAATTCCATCCATCTTAACAAGAAGTTAGGACTCCTTGACCCTATCTCTAAGTTTTGGGGTCAGTTTTTTTTAGGCAATATGCATACGTCAAAGACATCCTCCATTTTGGAGATATTAGACTGAGAACAGGACAGGAGGAAAAGGAGAATTATCCCTGATATTCAGACAGAAAACTGAGACAGAGTGACAAGATCTTGGTTCAGTTCCCTCTTCCTCTGCAAGTGATTTGATTTCTCTATCTCAAATTCTCTCTCTTTCTTGCTGTTTTCCACCCATTTCAGCAAGCTTTTTCATTTCTGTCTTCCCAGTATCAAGCTAAAGTAAGATAATCAAATGTAACTCAGCCATAGTCCTTCCATTCTAAGGCAGAAGGAGAGCCAAGGTTATTAGAACATCCTGGAAACAATAAAGTTTAAAAAACAACCACACACATACACAGAGCCTAGAGAATTACAGTCACTACTAGTTTAATGCGTTTAGATGGAGAACATAAATTACCTTAATCATTTCCAGATTTCTCTGATAGAAATTTTGAATGAGCTAAAATCAGATAAACAGAGTATCAAAGACTTCAGTTCCAGATGCCTCTAGAATGATTACAGGACAGAGATGTTTGGAAAAGAAAGTAAATATTTTCAACAACTCATTAAATAAAAAGAACATGATAGAAAATGAATGATTGCAATATTAACTATTAAAAGCTGAAAGCAGTCTGAAAAGAAATGTCAGGTCTTTGCTGCCTTGTGATGAAAGGGTGTGTTCTGCAACAAGTTTCTAGGCTGCCGATGTATTTTACTGCATTTAGTCACAGCACTGCTCCATAGGAGTTGATCAGGTAACACATTCGAAACTACGCAACAGACACAAAGGTGAAATAGCTCATCTCAAACTGGGAAAGCTGGCTAAACCAGAGGTTTCAAATGTTATGAGATTTATTGCCAGTCATAAATGTATAAAACACATTCTCAGATCCGTGTTCCAGAAACACATCATGGCAAAATTTCTAGTAGCAGTAAGTCCTCACAAAGCAAGAGGTGTAAAAGAAAATATCTGGAAACAGGGATGATTGGTTGTTATTAAGCATTTGGGACAGATCCTCGAATGACGTAAGTGTCTCCAGCTCCAGTAGCCCCAATGGAGCCACGACACTTTTCAACATCTGAGGATCTGCCCTGTGGAGAAAGCGAGCTCAAGCTTGCCAGTTCACACCTCAGGCAAACACCATGTTTATGCTACCTCTGTGCCTTTCTGCCTTTCGGATCCAGGAGATGAAGTCAATCCCAGTCACATAAATCCTTCAAAGAGCATAACAATACCACTGCACGTCTCCAGATCATTAACAAAAACACAGCACAGCAAAAGCTGCTTCTGCCGCAGGTCTGATGGATTCTCTTTTGATGGTGCAAATGCTGCAAAAGGTTTAACTTCCACAGCCAGGTGTTTTGTAGCTTCGTTTCTGGGGGAGAGTGTCTGGGAGCCGTGCACTGGTTGGAGCACAGCTCTTCATCTGAAGAAGGGTGGCTTGTGACCGCTGCACTTCGAAACCAGTGAACACTAGTAAAACAGCTTAAATGGTTACGAGAAATTTGCCTCCAGGTACTTTGCTACTGTAACAACAAGGATAGTGCCGTGCACCAGCATACGCTTGCTAAAGACATAAAGTCCATGGTTTTAAAAAAAGCTGTAGCTGTTTTGGGACTGTAGGCAGGTCTGATTTGTACCATCCACACAGAAGAGAGAGGCACTTCAAGTGCGTCTGAGCATGTGAAAAGACAGGACACAAGCTTTTGTTCCTATTTATTATAAACCCAAGCAGTAGTAGGTTGTCTGGAGGAAGAGAGTGTGGGAAAAAGACCAAAAAAAAAAAAAAAAAAAAGAGGAAACAAAAAATGTCATGCCAACACACACCTACCAGGTGCATGATAAAAGGCTCCTATCTATGCCTGTTTCAGCACAACCCCACAACAGTGATATCTACAGCATCTAGTGGGGGTGTGTGTACATACACCCTCCTCCTCTGCTTGTAACTGCAACTCAGGGAAAAGCATGAAAGCTCTGGGAATTTACACACAAAGATTATTCCAGTTCTTCTGCCTTCCAAGGAAATGAAGAAAACAAGAGGCTCTCCTTTATGTTGTGCCTGGAAAGAGAAAGGGATTTCACCCTGGAAGCAGTGGGTCAAAAAGGAGATGCTGAAACAACACCACATAAAAAGAGAAGTTATGCGAAGTCTTTTGAAGGACATAACCAGAAAGGCATTCTTGTGAGAGACATCTTACAAACAGTTTGACAGAAACATAATAAAGAGATGCAGAGCTCTCCCAGTGCAGCAAATAAATGAAGAAAAAGTGTCATTACACATTTCAAATGGGGAAAAAAAAGACTATGCATCATTAGCCTAGTTTAGATGATGGGGGTTTTATGATGGGCTGTTGCACAGCTTTCCTGGGGAAAAGAGCCTAGTGGCATTGTTTAAGTAGTTACACAATTAAATCTCGTAACAGAAATAGGCGGTAAAATGTTGCTGGGAAAAGTGTCATGCTCCATGACGCAAACAAGCCACTAACTGCCTAGGCACAGGAAGCACCTTCCCACGCTGGCAAATGATGGCACAACAGCCCCTCTGGGGAACCTGTACACCTTCCTCTCGCCAATCCCAGTAACAGAAAACTGAACGGACCATTAGTCCAAACCGGCACGGTCCTGTCCTGCAAACTCCTCTCATTCACCTAGAGTTTGCTAAAGCAGAATCTTACTGTGAAGACCAGAAGGCCCATTACGCACCCTGCCCCCATCCTCAGTCACTGCCACCACTGGATTTCAACCAGTTACTCCTGCACTACCCTGAGCCACTTAAGCAGGAAGACACTTGGGTTTTATTTCAGAAAATATTCCAATAGCTAATCACCTTCACTGTTAATGTTTTACCTCTGTTTCCACTTTAATTTTTTTTCCCAGTTTTTATGTCTTTGCTGTGCTAAGAGTGTTAATTACCAGTAGTATCTCTTTTTTTCATTCAGATCTTAAAAGATCAGGATCTAACCTTATCTTATATTTCTCTTCAGTAAGCTAAGTAGACCAAAGCAAGCCATGTAGACATGTTTAAACCTGTAGGTTTTACTCCATTCAAGTCTGTTTTGTATAGTTCTTCTCAACACATTATCCCACTTCTCTGACCAGTTTTATTCTGGCTGATACCACAACTGAAGTATGCAACCCAGACTCAACCATGTCACAGGATAATCTAAGGTGAGAATGTATTTAATTAATTAATACTTGTAAGGTCAAGATTACTCTCATTCCCACAGCATTGCATTGAGACCCCAAACTATTACTGGTCCGCCTCTGCATCCTCCTGACTATATTCTAAGCAACTGGAGAAGAGCAGGAGGATGGGAGCCTGCAGAGAGCATCTCCACAGTCCCTCTGGTGACTGCCATAGCATTCAGGTAAGATTGTTTGCTGGGCTCTCCTACAGATAAGAGTTGCATGTGAAGTTTAAAATGCTTTTAATCAGTGGGAGCACTCAATACTTCACTGCTATCAGTTGGGAGGTGACAACTGTACACAAATATTACTTAGTCAGCTTTAGTAGGCTTCTCCTGAGACAAAGATAACCACCTCGGAAGTCAATTCTTAGGTGAGCTGTTGTCATAGCGGTAAAAGCAGAGCTCACTGTGATCCCACAAGCTGCTTTATATGCTCTCCTGTTGAGGAGGGCTAGCTCTAACTGAACCAGGGCAGAAGCTTTGCCTAAAACAGACATGTCTTTCTACATGCCATTGTGAGACACCATGCCGTGTCCCACCACAACTTTCCCTTGTCCCTCCAGCTTCTCTGCCCAGACGAACATGATCTAATATGTCTCCCTTCATGCAGGCCCTGAGCTGAACCCTACAGAAAGAGCACTTGTGCAATCTAGCTGTGGTCTCGTTCAGCTCAGCAGCTGCTTCTTCCCAGGGCTCCAGACTGGAGGAAGCCAAATGGCCTTCAGCACATCTGCACACACAGCCCAGGCACAGACCACCTAACTGAGAGTACGTCACAAAGAACTAATTGCTCTTGCCTACTTCCCTGAAGAAAAATAAAGCTGAGCAGGTGTGTGTGCTTGAGCTATTGTGCTACAGGAACAACTGCCTCTGCTTTCCAGGCACCCCTTGGAGAAGAGGAACAAGCCCTGGCATGAGTACACGGTCCAAAGTCGTCCTTCTGACACGGCCCCCAGGGACACCCTGACTCTGGTTCAGGCTTGCACCTGCAGCCCTTAAATGCAGACTTAATCCAAGCCTGCCCCAGTATGCAGAAGATTAATAACATCATTTACAAGGGCCAAAAGAACAATTTTCATAACTCTGAGCCAATTTTTCTCATGCAAGATTTATATTTGAATTAAAAAGGGAACATTATAAATCTATCCCATGATAAAGCTTAAAACTTGGGATTTTAATATGCTGAATCCCCTATGCTCTGGGCTGTAAAAGCTGATAGTGTTTCTTCCTAATGCTGCATTAGGCAAGTAACCAATTCATCCAATTACTGAACTGACAACACTGTTCCTGTGAACTGTAGATAAATTCACTGACTTGGACAAGGATGTACAGTATGGTATGTATTGGGGCAGTAAACACAAAAGAATAAATCGCTATGCTGGACTGCAGATCATTTTGGACTTAGATGGAAAACAGCAAAGCAAGAGTTGAAGTCAGGACACCAGAAAAGAAAACTTGAGACCAAAATCTCTGTAAAAAGATCTTGGCTTTTGATGAGAACATGGAAAGAATTCAACATAAGATAAATCCTTCGCTCTAAGCAGATTAGGAAAAAATCATGACAATCACCAATGGTTAGTTTATAATCTAACTCAAGACTTTCTTTATGTATTCTGTGTCAGGTTTTAATACATTTTTTCTACTTCTGCAGTAATGCCAGGAAGCCGCAGAAACAGAACTGCCAGCAGTCCCTATACAGCCCTGATACCAAATAACACTGGAAACATCTGGATGCATTCTGCAGCAGGACTGCCAAGAAGGTGTTTTAGGCAAGAGTATCTGCCTATGCAGTGGAGTTCCCTCACATGGCTAAACCTGTCTAGCTTTGAAAAGATGGTCCTTGGAAAAAGAGATCACTGAATGGCATTCAGGACTCCTCAGCCTCTGCCATGACCACAGAGCCACACAGAAAACACAGGGATATACATATAATATCCAGGCAGCTAATGAAAAGTATCTCCTCCTGTACATATGAAAAAAGAAGAAAACCTGAACACTTTTGCATGGAAAAATACAGTTTCGTTACCATTAAAACTATTTTAAGAGAACCCTGTTCACCTACAAGAGTCAAGATGGAATATTTCTTTATATATACATGGACACAAACATCTACTGCGGGTTTTCATTATTTATTTTACATTAATTATTTAATTGTTATTCTACATATAGTTATTATCCTGTTTCATGATGAAAACAAAAGATTTTATATTATGGAGTTTCCACAGGATGAAGATTCCCTGTTCAGCAGTTCTGCTCCTCACTGTCACACTTTATAACCAGTTACAACGTTGTGGTGAGAGGAAGGAAATACAGAAATTGTATAAATGAAGGCTAAAAGACTATGGCTGAGATTAAGAAAGGAAACAGGTGACTCCAGTACATCTCATATATGAGAACAGATTAAATGAATGACTTGAGAACAGGAAAAGGGAACTGATGTTAATTAATTCAAATTCAAAACAGATTGGGAGTATGGCTCTGCAGGGCACATGCACTGAGCTCAGGAATCTGCCTAAACACACTTTAAAATAAAAGTCCAGGAGGATCCCATCTTTAAGGTCAATTTTTTTTTTTTTCCCCCTTCAAATTTACCCAACCACTTTTCATAGCCCTAGCAGTGCCTCTCAAAGAGCTGTACTGGCTGGAACAGCTGGCAACTGCCCAAGCAGATGAGTAGTAACCAGGCACTGCATGAAAGAGGTATTTGTAAATCATTTTGCATAGACATTGGGAGAAAACTGTCTCAGTTTTATGGAGAATCTAACATCCCAATTATTACTGGCCAAATGCTGCTACAACTATGGGGCACAGCAGTAGGGCTCCACTCCTTTCTGAGAAGAAAGAAGTTGTAAGCGCAGAGGTTGGCGGCATGAGCTTATCATTCCCTTTTCCCCCTCTCAGGACAGATTTCCTAAAAACAAACTGAACAATGGCTACACCATGAATGTAGGGATTTTTTTTTTATCCTGTTGAGTTTAAATCAACACTCTTTGCAGGAGATTTTTGACCCGTGATTTCACACGTTGGTGAGACTAAATCTGGAAGTACACATACCATTGAACTGAACTAAAGCCAGGATAATTTGAGATGTTCTGGGTTTGATCAAGGTTTCATGGAAGAAATTTTAGCTACTCTGGTCACCGCTCAGCAGACAAAGAACCTAAAAGGGAGACTGACAAGAGTTCTCAATCTAGAGGCTGACAACCCTATTTTGCAAAACTAAATTGGAAAAAAAAACCCCAAACCCTATCCAGAACTAAGAGGTTTTGAATTTTCCTCTATTGTGAAATGAAACTGGTCTTGAGAATGTTTTGTTGTCACCTAGAAGCTCAGTGCTGAACAACATTTTATGAATCTCTCAGACAGGAAGCACAACTTGTTTTTGTACCAGTTCACTGCTAACCACAGAAGCGGTGCTAGCTCAAGCTACTTTTAAACCTGTTCTGACTAACCCTCTTCTCTGTATGGCAGGTGCTTTCCTCACTGGAAGACGTATAAACACAGTGAGCTGGATGCCCGAGTTCTGTAAAGAGAACCTGTCCTTAGCCGCGCTTTATCTCCCCCCCTTGGGATATGGTCAAGGGTTGGGCCATCCTGTGGCTGCAGGAACCCCTGAGGGCCCACTTCAACAAGCAGGGTGGCCAGGGCCGCATCCAGCCACCTTGGCCCGGGGACATGAGGGCTCTGTGGGAGCAAGGGGTTGCACTCCTGCAGGCAGAAGGGACCCTCCCATGGCTCTGGTGACGCAGCTGTCCCACAAAAGCCAAGCAGCCTTCTAGCTCTCTGTGCTTCAGCCGAAGCTGAGGCAGTACAGGTATCCATTAACGTATCCCAGGCACGCTCTGCTGAGGAGGCCACTGGGGCTCCAGGGCCCGGCACGCAGCCCTCTGCCTTGCCCGGCACCCAGGGGAGTGGGCAGGGAGCCAGGCACCCACCTGCCCCAGCTGGAGCACACTGTGCAAGTTCATATCCAGGTTCCAGGCTCCAAAGCCTTAAGTGCCAAATTAAGTCCCTTACAGGTTTTGAGGCCACTGGGTCATGGTCCTTCTAGATTGCTTTCTTGGACTTCAAAGCTGGTTTAATTGCCAAAGCAGTGTCTCCAGAACCTGCTTTTCAGGCCAGACCCAAAGCTCATTGCAATGATCACAAGAACCCCCCAACCACCAAAGGCCTTCGTTTGGGGCTTAATTATCTGTTCTCTCCAGTTTAAGTGTAGATATTAGATCACTGAAAAACAAAGCTTCAAAACAAAATCACCAGGGTACAATTTACAGGAAAGATAAGCATCAGATTTCTGACAATTTTTTTTTGGCACAAAATTAATGTCAACTTTAGCTGCAATGTCAGGCAAACAAACTCTCGTCCTAGGCTTAAGAGAAGTGTCCTCACTAATTCTACACAGTTTGATGTATTAATGTGAGTAAGGGACATGATGCAACGCAGATGAATTCAAACCAAGCCCTAAATTTGAACGTCTTCCCACATGAGGCTCCTCAGTTTAGATCTGAAGATCCCTCCTGGCTCAAAAAGGCTATCAACGTAATTTTTCTCCGCATAAGCAATTTTTCTGAGGGAGCCTGAATAGCATTACTAACCAGAATGACAGCTTAACACAGCTTAACCCAAACTCAGCCTGTCCTACTTAAAAGTGAAAGCCCACTTTGCCTTTCACTTTAAAGAGAAGAGATCTTGGGTTCTCTGCTAACAGAGGTTGGGTGTTGTCCTACTTAGATTAGAGAGAAAATATTTACCAGATTTAAGGTATCTTGGGAGATAGTGATTCAGAGTAAACAAAGTGGTTTTTTTATAAAATTAAACAAGAGTCCGAAGAGTGGAGCAATAGGTCAGGACATGCATCATGCAAAATTCACTAAATGAAGTAAATACCATTTTTATCAAGCAAACAAGTTCAAGAAATGTTTCCACCAAAGTCAAAGGGTACTTCTGGTATAAGCCAAAGCGAGTAGGATTCCCAGGAAGACAGCAGGCCTAAGCCAGCCAAAGCCTGGTTTCCTCATGGAGGCTGCCCTTGTAAGGCAGGTCCCTCTGGCTCTGCCCACCACATGTGGGGGCTGCGTCCACCTAAAAGGCTGGCTGCTACCAAGAGGGGCAGTTCAGCTCTTCCTTGCCAACAACTGTTCCTGTGGGATCTGGTAAACATGCAGCTGTACAATGAATCGGTCCAGCTCACTGATTAGATGCAAAACTAAACCACCAAAATAAACAATCTTTTTTTATTTTTAAAATTGAAGTTTTCCAACTCCCCCTGTGGTTGACTGCAGAAGGTGGGGTCAGAAATGTGCAGTGGGGAAAACAGGGGGTCAGAGCAGGGCTGCCCTTTTCACAGCCAACTGACAACCCTGGGGAGTGCATGTAGAGTAATGTACATCTGAAACTAGAACACCTACGAGTATGATGAAGAGTCTGAGCAAAATGCAAAACAGCTGACAGGAAACACAAGTGACAAAACAAGCCAGTAAAATGACTGAGCCTAATGAGTAGGACAAAGAAAACAAGACCAGAGCCTGAGCTCTTTCTCCAACACTGTAAATTTATAGCCTACACAAATACGACTGACTGAACAATCCTGCCCATATTCCCTCTTTCCATAGCATAAGAAGAAAGAGGATTTAATCACCTGGCGATCCATCATCTAAATTAAAGTGCAGGGAAGGGCAGTGGAACTGATGGGACTTCTGTGGAGTCCAGCATAAACTTTGGGTACAGCCTTTTTAGGTGTGATTTTTTATAAGTATTTGCAAGAATCAAGGGACACTTTAATAATAAATACATTTTTCTTGAAATCAAATATTGCTTAACCGCATGTATTCTGCAAATATATTTTTAATATTTAACATACAGCTGGAAAAAGGACTAGAAATCAAACTTCCCCACGTCTGGACTCATGCCCTAGCCACTGAGTTGTAGGATCACAGCTCACTTAATGAATATTTCTGTCCTGAAAGCAAGGCGAAACAGTTCCATAAATAAGAAGTCAGAGACCACCAGCCCAGAATGCCTCACAGGTTTATGGCTCTAGCACCCTCTTGAGAAATGAAAGATGCAAATTCAGAGCTTGGCTCTTCACAACTGGGTAACAGCTCTGGACAAAGCCTAGAAAGAATAAGGAAAAAAATAAATAAAAAGCATGGCAATATAGTCCCCTGTATTTTTTTTAAGTGGTCCTGATCATCTATATGTAATCTGAAGACACGTGGGCTCTCCAAGAGCAACTTGTCAAGGAACACCTAACTTCTGGATCCCTGGGCACCTAACTAATCAACATGGTCAAAACTAAAGGCACATCAAGCATCAGACCTCAATGCATTCAGCAAATATTACCAGGAAAAACCTGAGCCTGCACAGAGCAGAGGCCAAGGGTTAGGACTGCAAGGCTCTAGCTCTGAGGAGTGAGTGCCCACAGGATCATTTAGATGCCCAAGCACTTCACAACTGTGGCCCAGCGTACGTCCCTTGAGATATAGTTCTCCTCCTGCACAATTACAGCAGCACTGACTGGAAGCGTACATTGTAGGAATGTCCACAATAGCGACCTTTTCATTCTTATCTAGAGAAATCCATCACGCGAGACATTGGGCATGTTTCCACTTCAAAAGAAGTTACAAGACCAGCTTAATTTACATTGGGCATGTTTCCACTTCAAAAGAAGTTACAAGACCAGCTTAATTTAAGATCATATTTATTCCAGACTGCTGTTTAATAACCAGAGTGATCTGAACCACCCAGGAATCCAGCTGTATGATATGCATTTTGAAAGTACACTGTGGCTTTTGAACGGGACAGTTTGAAACTGCTTACAATCATGACTGCTTCTTTAACAGTGCTCTTGGATACACCAGGTTATAACTTCATTAAATATAATGTATTTTCTCATGCTAATTTCATCCAGTACAGAAAGGAAACTCTGTCTAGCTATATTCACAACTTCCTTCTGAGTTTTGGCTAAGCCATATCTCTAACGATGTTGTGTTGGGGGCCTCAGAGCTGAAGGCAGTACTCCAGGTGGGGTCTCACAAGAGCAGAGTAGAGGGGCAGAATCACCTCCCTTGACCCTCGACCTGCTGGTCACGCTTCTTTTGATGCAGCCCAGAATACTGTCAGCCTTCTGGGCTGCAAGTGCACATTGCTGGGTCACATTCAGCTTCTCATGAACCAACACCAATAACCTGGAGAGTTTCTAGAGAAGGTGATCTAATTAGTTATTTCTTGCCTATGATAATGCTTAGATGTTAGTTCACAGAGTATTTTTATTTTATAAGGTCATTTTCTTAGAGCTATGCTGGTTTCAGACTGTTTTAAGTACAATTTAATCTCAGACCTAATTTATATGAAGATTTAACTTTTCAGTAGCTCAATACAGTTACTACTTTTCTACCTGTCTCCATTTCCCAAGGTCTGTCATGTGGCAGAAAATACAGTCCCAAGCCAAATCTTGGAAGTGCATTGTCAAATTAACACTCATTCAGCCATAAAAAAAAACAACCCCAGGCACTGACAGGCCTTCATTCCAAAACCTCCACTGACACTGTAGGATGGTAGCAAGGCACTACAGATGTGGAGCATCACCTGTAACACAAACTGCCCAATAACACTGCCTTCTGCAATTCATGTTCTGCTAGTTGAATTGGGCTGACATGGTTTAGCCTACTTAGAAAAACCACGTAGATCAATATGCTGACATCCTTAAAGAATTCTGACTTTAAAAAACATGCTCTCCTGTTCAATATACCTATCAGTATGCATCAGGTGAAATACATCGGGGTTTGTAAAAAAGATAATTAGGTTTTGTTTCTCTTTCTTATATGCACAGTGAGAAAATAATAATTTATACACTGCAGAAGTATCACTGTATATTCATGTTTAAATACTCTAAGTATCAATACACAAGGCAGGTACGGTATATTCAATCACATCAGTGATACATGTGGAAGAGTTCAGTTCAGCAAGACAGCCCAGCAGGAGCCAGCCTTCCCGGCCAGCTTCCTTCCCATTCCCTCTCATACGGCCCATGCTGCCATACGGGGGTGTGCCACGAGTTATGGGGGCTGCTGGACATCGGCAATCAAACGGTCCTGCTGGAAATACAGAGCCCAACTTTTCATTGCCGATGAGCGACCAGACAAGGAAAGCAA
>NW_010106203.1:11016-15865 GCF_000699245.1 Pterocles gutturalis | reverse complement strand
TGCTGCAAGCACAACCGGCACACGGGAGGCTGCACGCAGGAGGCGGCCGAAGGGACGTGATGCATCCTCAGAGAGCAGACACCAAGCACCGTTTCCCACCTCCCAAATAAACGCCCTAATTACAGGGCTCACTAATTAAACAGCTTCTTGGGCCAGAGGAAGGGCAAAGTAGAGCAGAGCCTAAAAACCAGGACAGCGGTGTCATGGGGGAGACCCCAAAAAGCAGGTCTGGACGTCAAACATGCCCCCAGGGATGTGTCCCCCATCCTGGGTACTGCAGCCGACGTTTTTATCCCAGTGTCTCGGAAAAGCTCCGGACCGGGCTGAGATAGAGGGAGGAGCTCAAGGAGACAACACAAATCCCACACAGCCAGCACAAAACCCAGCCCAGCAAGGAAAGCCCAGGAGATAAGGTCAAAAAAACCTTTTCTGAAGCCCACCTTCTCCAAAAAAACCCTCAAAAAAAGCTCCACAAGAACTACAAAGCTCAAACCCACCTGTGCCAAAAGACTTCACCAAAAAAAATTCCTTCATAAATAACATAATTTCCAAAATCTCCTGGATCTAAAATCACATGGGGAACATACCGTGTTTCCTTCGGTGCAGGAGGTGAAGAGCTTCAGGATGAATCCCCGTTTTTTTCTCCCAAACCAGCACCTCCAGGACCTCAGCTCCTCCAGGCACAAGCCCACAACCAGGCAAAGCAAACTGGTGAGGATTAAACTTGGTAAAACTTATTTTTTCCTCTAATTTTGGGGGGAAAAAAGACTAAAAGGACCAGCAGCAAGAACCTCATCAGCTTCTCCAGCCCAGGAACCATCCCAGCTGCCACCTGCTCCAGAGGAACTGCAAGTGATGCCCCACCTGAAACAAATATGCTCCTGCCTCCCCACTTATATAGGGCTGCAAAAATTAAGGGGAAACTGCAAAAATTAAAGGCAAACTGCAAAAAGCAGCTGTTTCTTTGCAGGAGCAATCCCCTCCTTTTGCAAACCCCCTTTGGGGAAGATTTCCAGCCCCTGTTGAGGTTAAATCCAGCACCTAAAACCAACCTAGGCTGAGCTTAGCGCCTTGTCCCCTTACTCATGCTCTTCCCCGATGCAAAACTCTTCTCTCTTATTGCATTTAATATAAAAAAAAAAAGTTTAAAAGGTTAGGGAGGTGGGAGCAGTGTGTGAGACAACTTGGTGTGTGTGTTTGAGGTGCCCATCGCGGCTCTAGAAGGGCCAAATCTCAGTATTATAAGAATCTCAGTATTATAAAAATGTCAGTATTATAAAAACCTCAGTATTATAAAGGGGAGAAAAAAATAAAAATAATTAAGAATTTTTAAAAATAATTTTCTTAATAAATTATTTTTTCTCCTTGTGTTTCAACCCTATTTCAAAGCAGAATATTCTGTATTGCAACATTTTGCTGAAATAAAGACAAGGTTTTAGCAGAGCCTGGGCCATCTCAGCACACCCAGCGCTTTATTAAATGAGATTTTTTTTTTTTTTTTCTTGTTTCCCCGGGCTGGCTCCGACTCGTGTCACTGCTTCAGTGCCACCGACGCAAACAGGAGAGGGATGCTCACTTAGAAACAAATAGGTCAGGCTGTAAAACAAGGAGAAGCTGTCGCTGGGGCGTGAGGATGCGCTCCCACCGTCCTTGTTCCATCTCTCAGAAGCTGCGAACGGGGCTGGATCCAGCCAAGATTTAGACACCTAGTCCTTGCTCATCATGGTGTTTAAGTGCTTTGCTGGCTAGGTTTGAGCAGGACTTTTTTTCTGCATTTACGTGTCTTTTGGGAGTGCAAGGTTGGGTTTGTTGGGTTTTTTTTTTGCCTTATCTGTATAATGGGTACATTACAGATGGGGCAAACTGGGACAATTTCAAGCAAGTCATTAAGCAGAAAAACTCTTGAAGGAAATAAATCCAGGGCAGGGGGATGAATCCAGCTCAGAGCAAGGCAAGGGAGCTAAAACCAGGCTGTCTGGGGGCTGAGATACCTTCAAAAATACTAAATACACCCCCAAAAAGTGCTTATTTCATCCCATCGCAGCATCCTGGCCCGTTGGGATATGCACTGCTCCATCTCGGGCTCTTCTAGACTTAGAGAGAGAAAAAAGAGTTTTTTTCCCATTCCTTGCAGCTTTCTCTTTCTCCCCTTCCCTGTTAAGGTCCTGGTTATGAATTTACTCAGAAAATGGGGGGAAAAAAGGCTCAGGAGCTATTCCCACACAGGAATTATCACCGAGGTTAATGTTTTTTGCAGAGGACTGGCCAACTCGTGAGCAGAGTGGGCAAACCTTAATAGCTCCCTTTTCACAAACGGTTAATCCATCTAAGAAAGGGAGAGGGGAAAAAAAAAATCAAATAAAGCCATTACATCCCATCCCTGCATGGCCTGGCCAAGCGACCGTCGGATAAATGGGGGGAAATTGCAAGAAGGTGAATAATGATCCCGAGCGATTTCCGAGCGATTACGGAGGATAACAGTTATTATGGGCAAGAACGGGGAAGGTCAAACGGCCCGATCCTGGTGCAAAGCTCCTGTTTTCCTGGGGAATGGGTGATTTGGAGCCTCTAAAAATATCCCCTCGGTGAAGAGCAATTTTCTAAAGTCGTGTTGGTGTGGGAATAACTCAGCCTGGGTCGTGCAAGGGGGGAAAAGTGCCCGAATTAGGGGTGTTTGGGGGTTTGTGGCCTTGGAAATGCGCTACCATGGGATGATGCTCTGCTACAGCATCCCTTGAGTGACCCTGGGCATGTCCCTGAGCCTCCAACCAAGACCTGCCTCCGGCTGTGTCAATGAAAAATCAACATTTATTTTAAAGAAAATCCCTTTTCCTATCAAAGAGCTCAGCAAAGACATCAGGTTTTCACCCTTCCTTGGAGAAATAGCTGAAAAATTATCCAATTATCCATTTATCGTATCCAATTATCCAATTATTGTATCCAAGCCCATGGAGCAAGAGACCAGGAGGATGCAGGGACAGGACAGGGATGAGCAGGGAAATAAGAGAAGACAAGAGAAATACAAAATTTGGCAGCACCAACCCCCCCACCGCGCTCCTGTTGATGACACGTTCTTCGACTCTCCCACGAGGGACGCTAATTTTTATGGCGGAGCACACTTGTCGTCCCTATTCTAGGAATAATTTAATTAACTCGGAGAAATGTAATTAATTTTAATTGTTCACGATAATTCATTGTTTAATATGATATTAATAATTATTACCAAAAAAAAATTCCTAATGCCCAGTAACTGGCCTATAATGTGCTAATTAAACTCTCATATAGGAAGCACTTAATTTCAAACATGGGGAAATTGTTTCTGGTCTCCAGAGCCTGAGCCAGCGACCCAAGAAGACAGATGGAGGCGAGAAGGGAGGTAGGGCTTGTGCCTGCCGCACCTCGAACCCCAAATCCACCCACAGTCCTTGGGTGGGGAGGCAAAGAACCTGGATATTCCTTTTTCCTGGGATTTTTTTTTTTTTTCATCTGAAATTCTCTCCGTGGGGTTCATCCTTCTTCCCCAGCAGCCCGGTGCACCCTGAGAGCGATGCTCTGTTGAACTTTACGGGGTGGAAAATGCTTGTCTCCGTGTCCTCCGCTGTTCTCATAACCATCTTAAGTACTTAAATATATAATTTCCATCAAGGAATTACAGGCTGCTGGCAGCTTCTGAAAGCAGGGAAAAGACCCCCCGTGGAACTGTTTGCTTTCTTGGAGTGGTGTCATCTTCGGCGAAGGATTTGTCCTCTAATTGCACCATCTGCGCGTTGGGAAGATGCGATCGCATCCATCGGTTTGCTAATTTTTTTCCTTTTTTTTTTTTTTTTTCTGCCTTGAGGAAAAGCTTTGAAATAAATGTCCCCCAGCCCAGGTCCCAGTGTCCCCCCCAGGTCCCAATGTCTCCCCAGGTCCCAAAATCCCTCCAGCCCACGACTTGGATGCTCAAACTCCCCAGATCCCAATGTCCCCCCCAGGTCCCAATATCCTCCCAGGTCCCAATGTCCCCCCAGACCAGGACCTGGATGCTCAGACCCTCCAGGTCCCGATGTCCCACCAGGTCCAAATGTCCCCCCAGCTCAGGACTTGGATGCTCAGAGCCCCCAGGTACCAATGTCCCCAGATCCCAATGTCCTCCCAGGTCCTGATGTCCCCCCATGTTCTTATGTCCCCCCAGCCCAGAACCTGCATACTCAGACCCACCAGCCACAAGACTCCCATTTTAGGGTAATTTAGTGGGAAACACGTAAGGGGTGCCAAGCCAGCACCCAATGGGGTGTGGGACACTGTTACACCAACTGTCCCCCCCTCCTCGTGCACATCCCTGGGTCACGATCCCCCTTTGTCACAGGACAGACCCACAAACCCAGAGCGATGCACCCCAAAAACCAAGACCGTGATGGTCCTGAGCTGGGGGGCCAAAACAAGGACAGAAGCGGCAAATCTGGGGCACGAAGGCTACGCCCAATGCCGGCTGGACGTATGTTTGCTTGCAAAGTACCCAACATTGGCTCATGATGGTGATTTGAAGACGGAGGAGTTGGGGGACTTTGATGGGAAGAGCTGATGCTCCCAAAAGCATGGATTAAATCCTCGCTGAAGGTGACAAAAGCATCTCCATCCTCCCTTCCCCATGGCGCTGAACCACATTCCCCCCAATGGTGCTGTTAGGACCTCCAAAACCGTTTTTTCTTTTTTTTTTTTTTTTTTTTGACCTTTTAAGGGCTTCATTTCTGAACATCCCTTGCAAAAAAAGAGCCTCGGGGGGGTGGAGACACGCACGTCTCGATGCTTCAGTCGCAGCGGCAGCGCAAAGCCTTTGCTAAAAATACCTCCGCCTGCTTTGATGAGG
>NW_010106203.1:8999-10985 GCF_000699245.1 Pterocles gutturalis | reverse complement strand
GGAGCCAGCGGCCCCCCGCGCCTTTGGCAGCCGTCATTAGCAGCTCGCATCTGCCTGGCTGGCAGCGAACGGCTCCTTTTCCATGCAGAGGTGTTAAAAAAAAAAGAAAATAAAATAAATAAACCCACGTCATTCGTTTGACTTGCCAGCCCTGGGAGATCTGCTGCAGAGCACCTGTTTGCTGCTCTTCCACCTCCCTTGCAGGTGGGTTTTTGCACAGCTTGGGGAAAAAAAAAAGAATGCATAGGAGAGGAGAGAGCTGCTGCTGCGTAAAACAGCAAGGGATGCAGCTAACGATGGGAAAAAAAATATTTTAAACCAAGCAGGGTGGTGGAAAAGCAGGACCTTGGTGTCTCTGCAAACTGGGAGATGCTGGTGGACACCACCCAAAGCTCCATCTCTGCGTGCACAGGGAGGAAAAAATTCTATTTGATGGACCAGACCCATCTTCAGTGTCTCCCCAGGCAATCCACCATCCCACATCTCAAACTATTTATTTATTGCAAGGATAATTTGGGCAGAGCAGGTCGCCCTGTGTAGGGTTGGTCGCCTCGAGAAGCTGGCAGCAGGCAGAGGACCAGCAGCTGGTTGTCCCCCTAAACCATCCCGGCGTCCCCCCATCCCTCTGGCACATCACCGGCAAGCTGCAATTAGCACCAGAAGAAGTCATCTCACTGTAATTAGTGTAATTTACTTAAAACGCTCGACCTTGAGGAGGTTTCGCATTGATCACGGCTCAGGCGTCGGAGGATTTGACAGCAGCAACATCTCCCGTGTGCACAGAAAGCCTCCTGTCTTGCTCCCAACTCTACAAAACCCGATTGAGCTACAAGCCTTGGGTCTGCAAATTAATTAGGGGAGTTTGTTTCACTTGGGGAACAGGAGGAAAACAGGAGTAAGCGGCTGCTGGCCAGACACCAGCTTTGCAAATGGGACTCGGAGATTTAATTACTCCTTTCCCTTCACCTCATCATACCTTGAGGTGTTTGAACATCGCTGTCGCTGGGGATTGATCGATCGCCTCTCCTTTGGCATCCCGGCGGTGTGATGAATGGAAAACCAACCAGTCGCTCCCAGCCCTGGGGAATTCATCACTTAAATGTTGGAATGACTCAATAAACCCTTCAAACCTGCAATAAACCAAGCCATTAAAAATTAATCGCTTGACATCCCCGCCATGTAAATGTAGCTAATAAGACTGGGATAGGGAGCGGAGAGGGGCAAACGGTCCAACCTCACTCATGTTTCCCCATTTTTGCCTTAAAAACATCATCAAAAAGCCCAGCAAAGGACTGATCTCTTCCAGCCACATTCAAAGACTCAATCTAAGCAGAGGACGGCAGCTCAACACCAACGAAGCGGCTTCATCTCCCCCAGGAGAAAGGCGAGGGGGTTTTATTTTAAATCCCTTTCCTCCCATAATACATCTGACACTAATCAGGGTTCTGGCCCCATGGGAATCAATGATTAATGATGTTAAATATAGCAGGAGATTGCGAGGGTAAAATTAGGCGCCATGCATAAAACATCACAGCTCCTCGTTAGATAGTCAAATTAGACTAATGGCTTGATGTTCGCGCGGGCTCTGGCCCTGTAATTATGAATGGACTGGCTAACCTCCTCCCCAGCTGCACGCGGCATGGGTGCTGGTACTGGGAAATAGCCCTGGCTCGAGCCTTAACGAGAACACGACGACGGTAATTAGTGCGCAAGGGCATGCGACGATGGGGGCTGAAAGTCGACCTGGACATCCTGAAGGTCAAAGGTTTGGTGGGGACAATGTTGGCCCACCCATCGGCTGTTTGGAGGGTTTGCTGCAGCACATGGTGCTGTACGGCCATGGAATGGTTGGGGTCAGCATTGATATGGGTTTGCCATGGGTTTGGCATCCTTGTGGGTTGGCTTTGCCCAACACCATGGCCATCGATCCAACATCCTCAAAGCTTGGGGTGAGAATTTCATAGAATCATGGAATCATGGGATGGT
>NW_010106203.1:0-8736 GCF_000699245.1 Pterocles gutturalis | reverse complement strand
CTGATCCAGAGCCCCCCCATCTCTCCTGTAGCCCCCTTTCAGCACTGGAAGGTGCTGGAAGGTCTCCCCGGAGCTTTCTCTTCTCCAGGATGAACAACCCCAACTCTCAGCCTGTTTCCTGCAGCACATGGCCCCGCACCCAAATGGGGTGGTTGGGGTCACCACCGTTATGGGTTTCCCATGGGGTCACCATCGTTAGGGGTTTGCCATCGTTACGGGTTGGCTTTGCCCAGCGGCATGGCCATCGCTCCAACATCCCCTGCCAGTATGACAAGAGCTTTTCGCTCAGCACGGTTTGCAAAAAGTACCCCCAAGCCCCACCCAATCCCCAGCCTTGTGGTTTTACACCATCATCTTCCACCCTCCTGGTCGCTAATTAGCTCCAAGAAAATTATCCAGGGAGAGAAGGAGGGGGAAGGCAAAGCCATCAACATACAAAACCAGTTCCTCTAAAACCAGTGCAGAGAACACAAATCTGGCTGTAATTAATCTCATTATCTAGGAGAGAGAGAGAAAGAGACAGGGAGCGGTGGCGTGGCTTGAAAGGCTTGTCAAAAAATGGGAGTGCGGGAGGGATAAGCTTTTGTGAGAGTTTAAGCTCGGACAGCCACCAGCCTTAAAGCTGGTTTCAAGGGAGATCAGAGCGACAGGGAAATAAAGACGGGAGGAAACCAGCCCCAGAGGAGGAAAAATTCAATAACATTTTATTCCACGGTCCTTTTGCTTAAGAAGTGAGACAAAAATAGCCCCAAAAAGGCCACATGGGATGGGAGCATCCACACCCAGCCACATCCTGCCCCACTGAGCTGTGCCAGGAGAGGTATTTTGGGGCAGAAGCGCCTTTCTCAGCGAGTCGATGGGGATGAGGTTGGAACCCACAAACCCGAGCAGGGCTTAGAGCTGGTATCTACCAACTGATACCTCACAAAACCATTATAAACCAGTTAAACAGCTGTAGGGCAGCAGATGCATCCTCCTCCCCATGTGTAGCAACACACCCCAGCAAACACCCTTTTTCGGTGGAAAAAAAGGGGAAAATTTCCCCTCCTGATGCCAGAGGTGCTGGCAGGGGAGAAAAAGCCCCCAAAAGTTGCAGATGGCTGTTTTGTGCCATTTCAGAGATTGTCGATTGTTTGGAGAAGAGGAGATTATAGGCTGTCAGGCAACCTGAAACGGAGCCAGGCGGGATCGTTGCAGTCTTAAACCCCCTGAAAACGAGTCAGCAGATTAAAAAAAGCAGTTACAAAACAAAAAAAAAAAAAAAAAAGAAGGAAAAAAATTATATTTTTTTTCCCCTAATTCAGCTGCAGAGAAGGGGGAGACACAGCCCCAAACCCAATGCTGCTGCCATCATCCCCATGCTGGGCAATTAATGCCAGCCTTGATGAGTTTTTTTTTCCTATTGCATTAGTGTCTTCGTTTGCTCCTCCGGCTCTAATTGACAGGGCTGGGAGGAGGCAAAGCTGCGATGCTCAGCCTTGGGTTCAAGTTCCCATTAACCTCTGGCCTGAACATAGGTTAATAGGAAGAAGAAAGAAATATCAAGGGTGCAACCCAGGCACGCATCGACCCCAAAGACGGGCAGAACATCACTGTTAGCAAAGGCCAAAGGACCTGTCTGCTCTCAAAAAAGGTTTTTTCCCCGCCTCGAGCAGGATTTGACCTTCCCAGGGCTTCAAATCCCTGCCAAGGAGGTGCCTGCCCTGTTGCACCCCAGCTCAGTCTGGGCACAGCCTCACCCCTAGCTCCCCATCCTCTTTTTTGTCACCCCCTCCAACTTTTTAAACCCTCTTTTCCCCAAAAAAATATTCCAACCCTGACCCAGCATCACTGGCAGTATCTCGCCCCGGCAAAGGCGCTGGGGGCTCAGTGCCGGCAGCGGATCCAAACAGCTTTGTCAAGGCAGATGGGAAAGGACGTGTCCGGTTGACAGATTGGGGTTTGTCGGATTGGGGGTTTTGGCTAAAAACCTGAAAATTGTCATTTTTTGACAAGGACTTCAAAAAGCTCTGACATAAAGAGCGTTTAAGCCTTGTTTCAGCCAGAGGCTCCCGCCAGAGCACTTCTTCCCTCGCTGCTTGCAGCCTGCAATCCTATCACGACGGTTTTACATCCCTGAGCTAGGGATGAGCCCACAGCAAGCAACACGGGACCCCCAAATCCACCCCCAAGGGGGTTACAACCCCCTTTCCTTTACAAGTCATCGCTGTCCCCATCCCACCCATCCTCCCCAGTTAGGACCATTAACATCTCCTCTCCTGGGAAACCCCCAAAGCTCTGCAGCCCTTCCCACCATCACCACGATGCAAAAGCAAAGCCACCACAGTCCCAGGGGACACTGACGTCCCACCCACCAATGAACGGCAACCAATTGACTTTTATTTAAAATCCAATAATCTCGGCGAGATCGCAGCTTTGATAAGCGCTTTGCTGCACAGCTGGGGTCAGACGCGTTAAGAAAATTTAATCAGAATAATAAATTCTTGAGTTATTTTGTTCTTTTTCATCAAGGGTACCAGGAGCTCGCTGAGAATCATGAGCCGGGGAAGCCATGGGTCCTCGAAATTCTTGAGTTATTTTGTTCTTTTTCATTAAGGGTACCAGGAGCTCACTGAGAATCATGAGCCGGGAAAGCCATGGGTCCTCAGCTGGGATGGATTTAAGCAAAATTCAGCATTTTGGGGTTGCAAACCCAGCAAACAGTTATTGTGAGGCTCTCTAGCCCAGTTCTCCAGCCTTACTGGTCCCAGTTGCAACCATCCACGAGTGCAAAGACCCAGGTGGAGTTAAAACACAGGATGCAACCATCACCAAACATCTTCGTGTCTCTTTGGGTGAGACTGGGTCGCATCCTCACCCCCATAGCGGACCTCACCCACGCTGAAGGGGAGGGTTGGCTTCACCCTCCCCGTTGCCTCCCTTCCCGTTTCCCAAAGCTCCCCAAAGACAGCAGCTCCTTCTGAGCTCACCCAACTTCTCCTCTTGGCAACCTTTGCTGGCAGCGCCCCATCGCCGGGAATAGCAACGCGTGCGGAGGTCCAGTTCTCGCAAACAATGACGCCTGATTAAGGCAGCTGCCTAATAGCCCACCCTGGGAAATGGAAACTCTTCCCAGCAGCTCCGGCTCCTGTTGAAACAAGATGCGAAACATCTCAGGTCCAACTTGCCCTTCCCTGCACACCCACCAGCACAGTGGATGGAGCAGAAAGGTGTTTGCGTGCCGAAAGCATCCTCTAAAAAAGCAGAAAGGAGCAGGACGACCCTTGGACTCTGCTCAGCATCCCTGTATCGCCGCTAAAAAAAGCCCAGGATGAGACCACACTAGTTGCACATGCTTCGGGTATTGCACCATCCTCCAGCCCCCCTCCTCGTATGGAAGGTACCGAAGCAACTGCTTCATAGAGACATCATGAATCAGCCTTTAATACAGCGTACGTTGCATTATTTTTAGCCGGGGACGCGATTGTATTGTGCTTGTGCGCAGGAATCAGACCATGAAATTGGCTGGATGCAGACTAGTCGTGTTTGTCAGCGGGACCGGGCAAACGAGCAGCTGAGCCGTGCCAGGGTGAAATGTTAAAAGCGTTTAAGTGCCATTTAACGGCACCTGACATTCGCAAGCTGGGCATCTGAAAAGAGGTGTGGTTATTAAATAGCATCCTCGACGGATGGCCCCAATAGACCCGGTCAAGTCAGGAGCGAGGGGTTGCCCTAAAATTACCCTGCCAACCCCAATCCAGAGCCTGGCAGGGCGCCTATATTCTGTATTCTCTACATTTTATAGCAGCTATAGAAAAGGCAGCACTTTTCCTATAACCCACCAGCGTTAGAGTCACCACTGACGCAATTAATCGTTGCTCGACCCCAATGATGCTGTGAGAGGCGCCCCCGAGCTGTGCAAGGGCTGGGGACATGGCTAAAATGGGGTGAAATATCCCCGATGAGCATCTGAGATGGCCACGGAGGCTTTGGCGTCTTTATTTATTGGCTAAAAAGGGAAGAAATTGGGGTTTCTTCCCCCCCCAATTCAACAGCTTTGGAGGAAGAGGAGTCGGAAACTGAAAGCCTGCTCGGAGGGCGTGGAGCCAGGAGGAAAAACAAACCCATCCAAGATATCTGAAGAGGGCAATCACAGGCTCTTCTCACAGCCCAAATTGTTAGTTTAGCAAATTACTTTTGAACAGCCCGTGTTTTGACATTTCTCAAGTGTTTTCCTTCCCTTCCGCCCGCCTCAAGGTGACTGTTTCCAAGCTCAAATGCTTGGCCAAGAGCAAAAAAAATCAGAGTTTTGGAGCTTAGCTTTCCTCTCGCTTCAAGAAGCAGCTGCTCAAGGCACCAAAGATGATGGGAACGGGGACCACCCCATCACCCCCCCATCTCCATCCCTCCCTTGGAGCCACTTTTGGGGTTACAAATCCCCCCATTACCTGGGACAGGAGAACCAGAGGAGCCAACCATCAGTGCATAGGATGGGAACTAATTTCTCATTTCTGCACTTAATTAAATTAAGACCAGCTGAGATCACAAGAGCTGGGGAGGGGTTATTATGGGTGGTCAGCTGGCTTGAAAAATTGCTGGTGAGTGATAAAATGAGAGCCACCAGCTGAGGGTCATGCTGAAGATGCTCCTTCAATGCCTCGTTTGTGGCAGGGGTCAACTGGGAGCAGAGGTCGGGTCTGTCCTGCTGCTCCACCGTTAGTCACTTCGTTAAGTCACTTCATTAACACTCAGCTGCAAGTATTAGCAATTAGCAGATAGGATTTATCCTGGCTGCAGTGGAGGATGCTCTGCTACAGAGCAGCTAGCTGAAAAATGGGGTGAGAAGGAAAAAAAAAAAAGGGGGGGTATGAGAAGAAAAAAAAAAAGGTGTGAAAAGAAAAATAATCAGGATTTAGTGTCTGGAGCCCCTATCTTGATTCGTGATGCTCTTGCAGTGGATCTGTACAGCAGCTCGGCTAAGCTTGAGTCTAAACTCAGCTTCCAGCTTCACAAGAGCTTATTTCCTCCACCCTGCTCCTCTCTGCTGCTATATTTGATGTCTCTCCGTTGCTGGCTCCCCAGGGGCAGAGCCTGGAGGAAAGCTTGTGAAGGAACATGGATTTCAGGAGGTTTTTTATCATCGCTCACAGGATCGAGACGGCTGCTCTCTGCGCCGGAGCCGTGTAGAGCCTGGCTTTGATTGCGTAAGCTGCAGACCTGTGGGTCGCTCGCTCCCCTGCTTGCTTTCGAAGCCAGAAACAAAGATACCACGGGGGGATATTTTCTATCTGAAATTCATCCGCGTTTGCTCCCGGCGATGCCCGCGGCTGCTTTCGGTGGCTAGCAGCACAAGGAGAGCACGCTCGCCCCGTGCAAGCTGTGCTCGGCCTTGGCTTAACCCTCCCAGCAGGCACCAAAGGCAGCAAGAGCGGCAAAAGCATCGAGCGAAGTTCCAGGTCATTCCTCTGCAAAGGGGATCCTGGCGTTCGCAGCACTGGGACCTGCAAATGCTGGGGAGATGGGGCGGCTTTGGGCAAATCCCTTTCTAGTCCGGCTCCCCAGCTCTGCTCTGCCTAAAAACCAGCCTCTGCTTTTGCTCCTTGCAGCCCCAAATTGCTCCTTGTACACCTACATTGATCCTTGCAGCCCCAAATTGCTCCTTCTACCTTTAAATTGCTCCTTGCACCCTGAAATTGCTCCTTGAAGCCCCGCATTGCACCTTGCACCCCCCAAATTGCTCCATGCACCCTTAAACTGTTCCTTGCACCCCCACACTGCTCTCTGCACCCCCCACACCACCCCTCGCAGTTCCCCAGGAGCAGCAATGCACCACCACAGAGAGAAATCCACCCCATCAACTGTAAGAAGGTAAATGAAAAAATAAAAATTTTGCCTTCAAGAAGGTTTGGAAATGTTGCAGGCAGGGCAATGGTAAGAGGAAGAGCCATTTGGGTGTCACAAGCACATTAAAGCTCAAATAAATATTTTTCTGAGGATGCTGACAGCTCAGAGAGAGGCAGCAGGGAAGGCGGGTGGATGTTTTCTAAACTTTCTTTCCCAGGGCTCATTATCCCATTTTTTCCTCCCTCTTTCCCAACCCCCTTTGGGTTAAAGCCCCAAATCCCAGTTTGGGCTGAGCCCCAGCTGCTTTTCTGTCCCTCCCCAAAAAAGCTGAAGGAAACAGGGTGTTCTGGGCAGGACCTGGCTCCTTTGGAAAAGCAAAGCCCAGATGAAGGAGGAGGATAAATCCAGTTTCAAGACAATCAGAGCACACTGAGCCAGGCCTAAATGTCGTCTTTGCTAAACCGGACACCAGGCTGGCAGCCAAACCCAAATCAGATTAACAATGACCCGCACCGTGGCTTTTCCGAGCCCTTGTTGCCAAAATATCTCTTAGGGTCAGGGGCTGAACCCCAAATCCCAAACCCATCCCAAACCACCACACACAGGGATGCTGCAGCATCACTGCCCTTCAGTGCTTGCAAAAGTGAGAAAAACAAAAAAAGGTGTAGGGCTAGAAATTGCTCCTGTCGCTGCTGAATTTCAAGGAATAAATAAAAACCTGGGGGAATTAAAATATAAATAATATCCCATGGGAATTTAAGCATCATCCAGCTCCTGTCTGAAAGCAAACTGGGGTGCAACGTACCTGCATTGGGGATGCCCCGGGCAGGGAAAATCCTCCCTTGCGGGGCTGAGCGTTTGCCAGCGTTGGGATTATTACCTGCTGTTCGGTTGGGTTTAATCCTTCCAAATTGCCAAGAAAAAAAATCACTTGGAGGAATTAAAAGGGTCCAAATATTGGCTGGTAGCTGCGGGACGTGATTCCATCCCACTGTTCTCCATCAGTCCCCATCCCCTCCCTGCAGTTTGGTTTTGCCGACACTTTTTTTTTTTTGTCTGCAAACACAAGTTTCTACAAGTCGAAATGATGCAACCCAGGCACGGCTCGACGTTTGCAGCAGTCGGCTGCACGTGCGAGGGAAGATAAGCCAGAGATGCAGCTGTGGGCTGAAATATCCCTTTTTCCTTTTTTTTTTTCTTTTCCCCTTTTTTTTTTTTCTCCTTTTTTTTTTTTTTTTCAGACAATAGTAGAACTTGCAGAGACAGGAAGTCTGGACCCCCCACTTTTTTTTTTCTTTTTTTTACTGCAGGGCAGCAAATGCCCCTGCAATCCAGCTGCGTTGAGCATCCAACCCTCCACCTGCACCTTGGCACTCATCCTGCTGCATGCCATCCCTCCTCCTCCCTTAAAAAAAACCTTTACGGGAGCATCTAGTTGTGCTTCTGAGAGCATCACATTTTGCTACCAGCTCATTTAGAGCAAGAAAACGTTGCAAACCCAGCTCTGCATCCCATCTTTTTTGAAGCAGGCAGCCATGTGCCCACCAGAGAGCGTGCAAAGAGCCGCAGCCGTTAACCCTCTGCTTTAATTAAGAGGGAAACAGGGGGGGGTGAGGAATTTTACCCGTCCAACCCCAGCAGCTTCAATCACGTCCGATAAGCAAAAGGGATGAAGCAAAGGACGGCGGCTCCTTGAGTTGTTCTGAAGAGAAAAAAAAAAAAAGATTTAAGGGATGAAGTGATGCTCGTGGGCACAGTTTGCAAACTCCAGTCCCAAAAGATGCCGCATCCCAGAGCTGCAACAGCATCCCAGCACCCCAAAAATCAACTCCACCAGCCTGGAGCAATTAATTCCTTGCATTTATCAAAAAAAAAAAAAAAAAGCCATTCCCAGTGGGATTTTTCCCAACATTTAAGGGATGCCCCTTGCAGGTGGTCCAAAATGGGATTTTTCAGTCTGACGAGGACGCCCGTAACCTTATTTAAAAGTCACTTGTGCTTGTAAGTGAGGCACTTACCCCTCAGATACATCGTTCGCCTCGCATGGGTTTTATTGCCGGTAATAACTCCTGGAAAGTCCTCAACAGATGGAAATTTTATTTGGCTAATTATTGTCGTTTGAGTTACAGCAGAGAAGGCATCAATGGAGGGGGATAGAACTGGGGGGGTCGGGGCTGTGAGCCCCCAAGGAGCTGGGCGAGAGTGGGAATTAGGGATGCTGCGACTTTCCTGACCTATTTTTATGAGATTCAGGACGAGCAAATGCAATTTCTTCCTACCCAGCAGAGCTCCCACTCCAGGAAAAATAAGAAACAAAAAGGATTTTTGATTTTTTTCCCCCAGTTAAACTAGTCTCTCCGAGCTCTTCTGCCTGGGAAAACAATTGCCAGCTGAATTTTTGTGCATTATGGCCACGGGATATACATATTTATATAGATACGGGTGAAGTAGTGCTGCATAAGCCGTTCTAGCGCTGCTTTACATGTGTAACCACGCCTCAGAAATGCTTTTTTTTTTAAAGAAAACCAGCTGATTCCCATGTAAACTGCTCCAAATCCCCATTTCCCCCCGGGGAAAACACGTGTGACCGTGTCCTTACTACTGAGGCTGCTGCAAAAAGCAGGTTGGATCCTCTGTCGCTGCAAAGCCCAGCCTGAAGTGGGGCTTAAGAGCCAGACCCTGAAGGATTTGCACTAAATTTAATGAATTCTGGAGGAATATATCCCCAAAAGAGGTTTTTTTAATAAATATATATAAATTATAGATGTGTACATAGTAGATCCAGGCTCCTTGCCCCAGGCAGGATGGGGAATAGGGACTGGATGGAAACCAGACCCAAGATGAATTTATTGCTGTAATTAAGGTCTAATTAGTGCAAAGAGACCCTTGGAAATAAAGAGACGGGGTTGCGCT
>NW_010106202.1:234-49060 GCF_000699245.1 Pterocles gutturalis | reverse complement strand
CCTCGGGCGGGAACTCCCGGCTGCGGGCGGCTCGTGTAGAGCTGCGGTTTTCGCAGCCCTGCGTTCTGGGAGGGTGCAAGGGGCTGTCTCGGCCTTGTAAGCTGGTCCAGGTGGGAGTGTTGGGTCACGGCAGCGTGTGTGTAGTTTCTGAGAAGAAAGGATACTGTGTGATGCTGGGTTTCCTTACATCCGTCTCCTTTTAGATCTAGAAGCTCAGAGTTTAAAAGAACACCTCATTGATGAGCTGGATTATGTATTGGTTCCCACCGAAGCCTGGAGTAAGCTGGTAACGTGGTATGGCTGCATAGACGGACAGCCCCCTATTGTGAGAAAAGTAAGTATGGGTGAAGCAAGTTGTCTTCAGCCTGCTTTCATTATCTGGTCTCTGCCAAACTTAGATTATGTTTATTTTGCTAGATGTGAGTTAAGACAGAATCCTCAGCAGCTCTTTGGAGATAATACCACAAGGGCTTTCTGCCTTGTTGTCTGAAAGAGTCACTTTCCAATGCTACAGTTAAAATGCCTGAATTCTTGGTGCTTCTAAGTTGATGGGTTATATGGGGTGAGAACCATGAACCTTGTTCTGATCGACTTTTTACATTGTGATTGTTTGGACCTGTGCAGTACTCTTATATTGCTTGGAAGAGTTTGTGCTTTGTTGAAAAATGCAAGTTGTTAGTCAAGCTTATTGATCTTCTGGGACAGAATGAGGCATTGGAATAAATTGTCGTGTTAGTACAGATGGCTTAGGGGCTTCCTCTGGAGTTTAAGCTGATTCTTGTTTTCTCTTTCAAAATTCTCCTCTGGAGTTTAAGCTGGTTCTTGTTTTCTCTTTCAAAATTCTGTAATTCTAAAATAATGAGAAGAGACATGTTTGTGGTTTTGTTCTGTGAGTCTTATTTTTTGTTTGGCAAATGCAGTGATGAATGCTTTCTGAGTATATAACCTGTTCTGGAAGGTGAGATTCACAAGTTGCTTTTCTGGAAATCTTATCAGACACTTATTTATGGGTAAAAGGGGTTTTAGTTTTTATTTTAGTTTTAGGTTTTTGTACTGACTAAATTGAGCAGTGATAGTCTGTGGGGTTCATAAAGACTAATCACTACACTGAGTGAATAGTGTAGATATAATGTACAGAATTAATATTGCTTAAGTTTAAGTAGCATTATGTTACGGTAAGAGTTGCTTTGAGATGTGCAAGACCCAGGAAAGTGTGGCACCGAAATGGTAAAAGGAAGTAAGACCCCCTCTCTTGCAGGCCCACTCGTGCTGATCAGTGGTACTGGAATGTTGTCATTCAGTGTGGGCTAGAAATTGTATGTAATGAGAAATTCTGACATCTTCAGAAAGTGTAAATAGTCCTAGGTTCCATCTGCTGAGTAGACAGAACTCCCGTGTAAACCAGAAGTGAGGAAAAGAATTGCAGCATGTAAAGGAGAGAATTTCTTGAACAGAAAATCTGCATAGAGAAGAAAAGCTGGAACTATTACTGATGAGTGCCTCTCTGAGTGAGGAAGCTTTCATTCATGAACTGGCTAACTGCTTTCACAAAGCCTGGCATGTTATTAGACATTCCCTTTTCTGAAAAATTCAGAGTTGGCCAAGAGGTTTGGAAGCTATTGGGGAAACACTTGGGTGATGGCCCTTACTGTAAGAACCTCCTTTTCTTGAGGTATTGGATGTCACTATTCAACACTGTAATTATTGAGGGCTAGAGGTTAGAGCCAGTGCTGTTTTACAAACATAAGATGCCAAGCTATTGTGGCCCAGTTAAGAGTGAACTTTTAAAGTTTTGAATTGCTGTGAGAGTTTTAGTCTTTATTGTTAACCTGGTAACTGAGGTGGATTTTTATAGTTTAAAAAATCTTGAAATGTAGGAGAACAGTAGGTTTGTGGGATGTTGCAACCTCTTACAGAAAAAATGTAAAGTGAAAGGTCAGTGGGGGACGCAAGCTGCATCACTGCACCTGAGTAGAACGTGGTCAGGGTCTGGTTGCAGTGTTCTCCAGATAGCACTGAAAGTAAAGCACTTAAACTTGTCATCCTTGAATGCTTTAATAATTTTCCTAAAGCTGGATCAACTGTAATTCATACATCAAAATACCCATACAAGTAGGCTTTAGGAAGTAATTTTTAGGTGTTATTGTAGTTTTACAGGCTGCTATTTCTCCCATCCTCGTGTGCCTGATAATCAGAGACAAGTGCAGAAGGATTAGATTATGTTTATTTGTGGTTTGGTTTTCTTTTGATAGTCTCAAATCATATTTTCGGGCGGTCTTCTGTGGAGTCCCAATGCAAAGTGTATTAATGTGCAAAACTAGAACAGAGTGCTTCCTCGGTGATTGAATGTGTGTTGTGCTCGGATTGCTGTCCAACGGGATGACCTGAGTTTTACTCTGACAGAACAATCTAGCTGATCAACCACAATTTAAAAGACTTCTGCAGGTGATTAGACTCTTCTTGACATTCATCTGTCCTAATGGACTCGGTGATCTGATCAGAAAGTTCTTCTTGGAAAGAGTTCTTCCATTTCTCAGTATGCTTCTTATTTATTTGTTTCTAACTATAGAATCCTGGAGAACAGGAAGTCCCATTTAATGAGATTCCTTCTGAAAATGGAAAGGAGAGCTTGTGAATTTGTTCCTTTGCATTCTTTAACAAAAAAAAAGTCTGGTTTGCCTGTTAAGAGGCTGTTTAAACAGGTGGTTTTACTTTCTGTTGTAACACCAAAATACTGAAGATCTTTCCAAATGTATTTGTTAAAATTTACCTTTAAAGCACCTTGTGTACGTAATGCAACCCTATAAAAGCTCAGAAGAGGGAAGTGTAACTTAAGCCAAATTCTCATGGTAAGTCTGTGTTATTTTTTCGAAAGCTGGGTAAAGGTTTTTTTCCGTAAAATGATATGCATGTAGATCATGGCAAGTCTGGTGTCAGCAAATAGAGTGGAATAGAATATTTCGGTTGGAAGGGAGCTGCAGTGATCATCTAGGCCTGATGACCACTTCAGGGCTGATTCCAAGTTAAAGCAAATTATTAATGGCATTGTCAAAATACCTCTTAATCTGTTGTTATACCTGCTAGTTCAATGAAATATGACCTCAGTTTCATAGACTATAACTGCAAGGAACTGTGGAGATAGTTGAGGT
The DNA here is from genome assembly GCF_000699245.1 of Pterocles gutturalis. Taxonomy (NCBI): domain Eukaryota; kingdom Metazoa; phylum Chordata; class Aves; order Pterocliformes; family Pteroclidae; genus Pterocles; species Pterocles gutturalis. The sequence goes on along the minus strand of NW_010106202.1, from coordinate 45,911 downwards.
GTGTTTTGTTGTGGTGTTTGGTTTTCTTTTCTCCAGTTACATCACAGTTGTCTCATAACTGACCTCTGAAATGTGCTTTTCGTTCTGGCATGATGTGTTTTATGATCTGCAGGTGAAGAGTGGCGTCTGGTCTTACAGAGTACCTTTCTAAAAATATGCTGAAAGCTAGTGAGATGGGTAGATGTACCTATTGGATTATTCTCTCCAATGCGAAATCGATTTGAGAATGACTCTGAAATAAAGCAATGTCATCAAAACCAGTTCTGATATATTTGTCTGTTTTTGCAAGGAGAGAGTAATGAGGCAAATTCTGTATACCATGCAGAAAAATAATTAATGCTTTCTCTTACTCTCTTCTAATAGAAAGGATTTTGCTCCAGTGTTCCAGGTTTGTTTCTTTTTTTTATGTAAACCTTAGCCAAAGACTGGAGGCAAAAGATATATATATATATTTTTTTTTTTTAAGAATGCTTTGACTGTGTGATCAAATATTGTTCATGAATAACTAGCTGGCACTCCCAGTTGAGCTGTGATGGTGGACCTTTGGAACTTTGTGCTGTAGAAGGAGAGAACTGGGATTTTTTTATGTTTTAAAAGGAAAACCCCTAAACAAGCTGGCACAGGCTGTGACTGAATTTGGACTTGAGAGCAAGTCATTGTTCAGTTTATGGCTTGACTTGCAAGACTCCTAAAGGCTTAAAATATTTAGAGAAATGTACCTTACAGAGGACTGCTCATATTTTACCTTAGTGTTATTTTGTTTATTGCTTCTGCCTCCTGTTTGCAGGTGGTGGAATATGGTGTGTTTGTGAAGCGCTATAAGGTGGAAGTTTATCTTCTTGAGCTGAAGCTGTGTGAGAGCAGGGATCCTGACAGTGTGATTAGCTGCCACTTTAGCAGAGCAGACACTGTTGGTAAGTAGTTCTCTGATACACGAAGCTGTGCTCTGATGCTACCTCAAGAGATGTTTTGTGCCCTCCAGAACAGGAATGATTTGATAAACTGGAGTGAGTTTAGTGGGTACCAACAGGACACTTGGGGTTGGAGCATGTGATGTGTGAGAAGAGACTGAGGGAGCTGCGCTTAACCTGGAGAAGAGAAGGCTTTGGGGGGACCTCGTAGCACCTGTGAGGTGGTTACTGAGAACATGGAGCCATGTTATTTACTGAGTCACAAAGCAAGAACACAACAAACAGTAGTCATAAATTGAAACAGGGCAGATTCCAACTGAGTATAATAAACTATTTTCCCCATCAGGACAGCTAGACATTGGAACAGGGCCCAGAGGGGCAAGTTCCTTCCTTGCAAGTTTTGAACACCTGATTGGATAAGCCCCAAGCAGCCTGATCTGAATTCCGGGCTGACCCTGCTTTGAGTGGTTGGACTGGGAACCTCCTGAGTTCCTTCGAGCCACAGCGATTCTGTGTGCAACACGGGCAGTTGTGGTTAAGAGCTTTGAGGAGTACATTGCTTATTAACTCGTGTCCTTAAGAACCATCCATGTCTGACATGTAAAGCAGTTCTGTCTCTGGTTCTCCTGCAATTCCTCTTTCCTAGTCTGTGAATATTTTAGACATCTTCTTAATGGCTCTTCCTGCACTTCTGTTCTTCCTGAAATTTGGCCCATCTCTCTCTTTCTCTCTCTCTGTATCATTGCTATATTTTCCTGTGTCAAAATGCTGAATGTCAGCTGTCATATATGTCCATAAAGATGCTTTTTTCTGTTTGCTGATGTATGGCCTGACAATAGTAACTGAAAACACTTCCTTCTTGAACCTGTGTTTTCAGATGATGACTGTTTCACAGAGGTTGGGCTTTGGACAGAAATTTCTCAACGTGTTCTGAACATTATTGATTTGAGGGCTTGTCAAGCAGATACATGACTGAAAACAGAAGTTTTTCATTCTTTCAGAGTAAATGTTAGAAAAGCTCTATGAGCAATTATAACTTCCATGATATGTTTTCTACTCAGAGGATCTTGACGGATCAGTAGTGTAGCTCCTTGCTGAATGTCTGGCTTGTCTGTGTTTTCTCAAAAGCACTTGTGTTTCACAAACTTCGGTGGTTTTTTTTTCTCCTGAACAGGTACCATTGAGAGGGAAATGAGAAAACTGTTTGATATCCCAGATGAGAGAGAAACTCGGTTATATAGCATGTATACGACTAACAATTATGAGCAGCTCAGCAAGCTGGATAGCACTGTGCAAGATGCAGGGCTCTATCAAGGTCAGGTAAGGGGCATAACTTTTTTTTTAAGATTCTCATGTACTGCTTTCTCTAATATGTAAATTTTTTTTGCTTGCTTTTATGTACTTTGAGCAAACATTGAAAATGTGATTTGTTTATGATTTTGCAAAACGTGTAGCAGACTTGCAGTTAACTTTCTTTATTACCTGAACTCTCTTTCAGGTTGTTCTAATAGAAGCGAAAAATGAAGATGGCACATGGCCTGGACAGCATTTCCTGGCAAAGTAAGCAAGTGTGTTCTAAAGGTTGGTGCTATTTTGTCCAGCTTGTTTGCTGGGCTTTAGTGACCACATGTTCTCTGTGAAGGCCTAGTTATCACTGGCTATGGTGGGTTTCTTTGTTTTGGGTGTTTTGAAGAAGGAGAGAAAATCTTGAATGTAAATATTCTTCAGTGGTTCTGCCGCTGGTTTCCTGTCTTAGCAGCACTCTTCAATTTTAAAGCCCATTTCAGATAGGCTGTGTAAGGATTAAATAGCTTAGGTTTCTATAGTGCTTAGGAGACAGAAGTGCTATTTACATTGCGCTAGTCTACGTAAAAAGCTACCTCTCTTCAGTGGAAAAAACCAAAACAAACCAAGCAACCAAACAAAAAACCTCAAAACTGTCTTCTAATATTGTAGAATGAAAAGGATCTTGGAGTGTATTTCCAAAGCTGCCAGTAGTGAATGCTCTCTGGTAGTTCCTCCTCAAAAAGGGTATAGAAATAGCTGAACAACCCCTCCCTGCTCCTAAAGGCAATTATAGAAGCCTGTGAATATCGACACAGATATTCTCTTGCTACTGTCTAATTTAGAGAAGAGATGAGTAAGAGGGGGACTTGATGAGATACAGTATGTGTAGAATGGAAGTTGCTTGCAATGATAAGGGACTGCTTATATCAGGTCATACTACAGAAAGTAAAATTCTGTGATTTTACTAGTCTAATGGCCTACTCGCTTTCCTGTGAGGAGGCCACCAGACTTGATAAAGAAAATGTTTTTCCATACTATATGGTTAACTTACAGAACTTGCTGCCAAATGATCTCATTTGAGATCAAGATCTTACTAGTGTTAAACTTGAAGAATGGATCAAATAGGTCAGTGAAACCTATTTTGAAACAATTCTCTACTTCTGAGATATAATACTGGGCAAATGGATAAAGAGAATGTCCATAGGATTACTATGAACTTTCTGTAAGAGCACCACATGAAAAGCATCTAAACATCCATATCATGTACATAATCAAGTGCTGGTTGTCAGTCAGTATTAGAGAGGCAGCTGTGTGAGACCAGATCGTAACCTTTTGTTTCCACATGAAGCAAAGCTGAAAAGGAGCCCTGTAGCATTCCCAGGCCTCAGTCTTTTTTCAGCAGGTAGTCCGATATGTAAAGACTTTTAATTAAAACTTCTAATGATGGTTAAATGAAAATGGTTCTTGATATGCAGATTAATATTTTCTAATGATGTAGAATAAACATTTGCTCATTATAATATAAAACTTATGAAATTGTTTGACTTGATGCTGATAACGTTGGCTGAAGGCATTGTATTAAGTCATCCAGAAAGGATTATCTGTTTCTATTGTACTTTGTCTTGGCTGATTCCTTGCCCTTATCTCTGTTAGTTAAACTGAACGTGTGTATTCCACAACATGTCTTCCTTATACAGTTGGGTGCATTGGTTTAGCAGGTTCTGCTCTCTGGCTCTTGTGCTGTTACTTAGTCTGGTAGGTTAAATGCATAATAACTGTTCAGAAACACTGTTTGGGAAGACAAAGAGGGGAAGAAGAAGCTGGACTGCCTCTCTTCTTTAGGGTCGGTATTGGTGTGTGCTGGCCAGCGCACAAACTGCTGACCAAATGATAAGGACCTTTTTAAGTGGCCAGGGCAAAGGCTATCTCTCAGGAAAGCAGTGTGCTTTAAGATCTTTGGGTTATAACAACTCCTGCTGGACTAACATTATGCTTCCTTGTGCCACAGGTGGCTGTGTTATGTAAGGGGAGTTGGGTGAAGAGATTGGACTTTAAACTTCTGTGTATGAAATGGAAGGAGGAAAAGGTTGAGAACTCATTCTTCTGTAGACAAATGATAACAAAAGATGATGATGAGCAGCAAGTACTTTCCTATTACGTTCAGTGGTGTTTTATATGATTTTATATATTAAGCTACTAATATTGTACAGCCTTGATAACCCCAAAACCGTGTATGAATCGTATACTGTTGAAAATATGAGGAAGGCTGTACTGGATCTTGACCAGGCGTGTCCAGTAGCTGGCCTCTTAGCGTGGGCAGCAGCAGATGCACGTAGGAGGAGTAAAAAAAGTTCCCTGTAAGAAAAGGGTGTAATTAGCAATGGGTGACACACTGGAAGGAAGGGATGCCATCCAGAGGGACCGTGACAGGCTTGAGAGGTGGGCCTATGCCAACCTCATGAAGTTCAACAAGGCCAAGTGCAAGGTCCTGCATGTGGGTTGGGGCAATCCCAAGCACAAATACAGACTGGGTGGAGAATGGATTGAGAACCGACCTGAGGAAAAAGACTTGGGGGTGTGAGTTGATGAGAAGCTGAACATGACCCGGCAATGTGCACTTGCAGCCCAGAAAGCCAACCATATCCTAGCTAGAGTTAGATTAGATACTAGAAATAATTTGTTTTCCTGTGCGGGTGGTGAGGCAGTGGCCCAGGTTGCCCGGAGAAGCTGTGGATGTCCCATCCCTGGAGGGGTTCACAGCCAGGCTGGATGAGGCTTTGAGCAACCTGGGCTAGTGGGAGGTGTCCCTGCCCATGGCAGGGGGTGGAACTCGATGACCTTTAGGGTCCCTTCCAACCCAAACCATTCTATGATTCTGTGATCTGCTGTGGTATACTGCTGTCTGCTGGTAGCCTGCAGTTCAGACTCTTCCTGAGATGGCTGAGTCTGGATATTTGTGCTGAATATATGTTGACCGTCCAGGGGGACTTCTACTTTTTGGTGCCTCCTCTGTTTCATATCATCGCTCCCTGTCAAATGTGAGTGGGCTCGTGGCAGCCTAGAATGGATCATTTGTATATGTTAAGTTTACTTTCTGCTGTTCTTTCGAGGATTATTTCACAAAGGCTTTTACCTATTTTTAAGGGATTTATATTTTAAAAAGAAATAACAAAGCTTTTTTTGTTACTTCTTATATTCTTAGTGAGTAAGCTAAGTTCAACTTCTCTTTCTTGAATTGTTGGCATTGTGCCATATTAATGCCTTTGTAATTGCTCTGTGCTTTCTTCTCACATCAGTAGTAATCCGTTCTGAAGTTTTATTGGTTTCCTTCCCTTTTTAGCATATCTTCATGTAAATGCATAAATAATAGTCTCTAGTTTGTAATTTAATTTGATCTTTGAATATTCTACAGCTAGTTCTCATGTTTTGTTGACAATCCTTAATTTCTTCCAGACATTCTTTTCTTAAGGGTACCTTCATATTCCATTTAGTTTTGAATACACTGTCTCAATTCCAGCTCCCTGTGAAGTTGAAATCTAGCTAAGCACAGTGCAGAGATTTCTTGCTAGTCTCAGGTTGAGTCTTTTACATAAGTTAATCTTGGAGCAGCAGGGATTTTTTCCCTTGGAGAGCAGGAATTAAGTAAATAAAATAATTAATGAAGCTTTTCTATATAATTTTAAACTTTAGCTGCTTTTCAACCACGTTCTTTCATTTACCAGGTAGCTGAGCAGACAAACTTCAAGTGAAGGTGCACTGTGTTAATGTTACAGAATGGAATTCTGTAGGAAATTAGGTTCTTGTCTATAGGAAATGACAGAAGTGAGAAAATCAGAAGTGAGTTGGAAGCTGCATTGACAGCATGGCCAAGAAGCATAAGTGAGACTGTCACCCTGAAGACCTGTTCTGCTCTTTTGTGAGGCTAAGCAAGTCTGTCATGGTGATAAGCTGTTACACGTTCTAAATAAGCTTACATTTTTAAGTTCTGAAGAATCAAAGTCCCTCTAGTTTTTTTTTGTGAATGCTCTTTGCTGAGGTGTCGTTTGGAAGAATGTTGAGTAACTCCAAATTTTAATCCTATCTGAGGCAAACATTTTGCTCCAGTGTAGTTTCTCAGCTGGAGAAAATACTGTTTATCCGAGACTATGGGGAACTTCATACTTGAAGTTCTTTCTTTGGGCTGCATCACTTTAGTACTACAAGCTTACGGGGGAGTTTTTCTGTATTTAGAACTTTGATGACATGAACAAATGGGATGTAGAGCACTCTGCTGTCAGCAGAGGAATGGTGAGCATCCACATCCCTGTGTGCCAAAAGAGGCCTCGGAAGGCTGGGAGGCTGTGTCATTCACTGCTCGCAGAATATGTGTGTGCAAGGTGACTGTGGGGTGGGTTCCCTGTTGTGAGGGTTTTTCCCCACCATTTGCTGCTTGTCAGAGGCACTGGCTCCTACTAGGGGAAACTGCTTTTCCACATGTTTGGCAGCTTTCTGCATGTTTCCCCAGCCATGAAGCTGGCTGACATTTTACAAAAAAAAAAATGTTCTTAAACTCCACAGCAGTCCCTGGGTGATTGTCGTGGTTTATAAAACCACGGGACAGTTTTTGCTAAACACCTGGTGGGCTGAGGCAGGGACAGGGAGGGTCTCACTCACCACTCAGGGTCACAGGCAAGAAACCAACACGACTTGTGAAGAACAAGAAAACAAGTGAATTCATTAACTGTTTACAACAAGAAGCAGGATACTGAGAGAGAAAAAAAACACATCTTACAAGAAAGACACTTTTCCCCCCACCCCTCCCTTCTTCCCAAAGGCTTTGTTCTGTACCTTCTCCCCTTCCCGGTGGCACAGGGGGGCAGGGAATGGGGGGTGCAGTCAGTCCACCACTCCTTCCTCCTCACAGTCTTTCCTGGCTGCCATGTGGAGTCCCTTTGTCACGTTGAGAGTCCTTCTCTAGAACTTCTCCAGTGTGAGTCCTTTTCCAAATGGGGCTACAGTCCTCCGACAATGGCCCGGCTCCAGCGTGGGCTTCTAGTTCCAGCATGGGGTCCTCCACGGCTGCATCACCACGTGGCAGGGGAAATGATGGAGAAGCTCTCTCTCCTTCACTGACCGGAATGTCGTGTGATTCTTTCATCTCTCAGATCCCGCTTCTCTTCTCCGCCAGAGGTCTTCATCGGCTCCTAGAAAACGGACTCCCAGGCGAGCCATGGCGGGGGCGGTCTTTTCGCAGAAGCCGAGCAGGCGGCTGGATGGCCGGACCGGCCTGCTCCAGCCGTGCCCTGCCTGGGGCCGTGACAACCTATTGTTCTGTGCCCCCTCTTAAATGTTATTCGCACCAACTGGCTCAGCCCTGGCCTGGAGTGGGTCCCGTCTGAGCTGGGACACTTTCAGCAGTTTCCTACCAAGGCTAAGTGATGGTGCCCTTCCCCTTAGCAAATGCTTGAGGTGGGTCCCAAAATGAGTTTGTGACCTGGTCAAAGTCTGCATGTTCCACGGAAACCCTTTTTGGGGCACTGGGGATCGATGCCTGGCATCCAGGACTTCTGTTGTCACCTCTGTGTGCAAATGAGGCAGTCTCCTCGAGAGCCAGCGGTATCGTGGGGTCATTAACGGTAGCTGCCAGGTCTTAAAATGGGAAGCTTTGATAGAAAAACGTTTTCTTAGCTGCTGTCTGTGCCTTTCACCTGGAATCATAGCTACCTTTGTGACCATCCTCTGAAATGAGGGGGAGTAGCTGTGCTTAGTAAATCCTCAATCTTTCTTCAGTTATTACAGATGGATGAGTAACTTGTGAAATGTAGTAGTGCTGAGAATTTTTATCTTCCCAAGTGTATTTAGTTTCTGTTTGGGTTTTTTTTTCCCCCACTTGGAAAGCTGTTGGCCTGTCTTTAGTTGTTTTACTTCTTATGTGATCCTTCCCAGTTTTCTGACAGCAATTCACTCAAGATCCTTGATGACTTTGTAGGTAGACCTTTCCCCATTCTGTGACTTGTCTTTGCTTTCTGATTCATTTTTTGTCTTCCTCCATAGTTCTTAGATTTTTCATGTGCATAGGGTACTATTGAAGTATTTCTTGGAACTGTTCAGTTGACATCTGACTCTTAGTTATGCACTGCCTTTATGCTTCTATTGGAAATTTTGGAATCCCTTAAGAGATCATTCTCCTTTTCCTTTCTCCCTATTAGATTTTTTTCATATTATTTTTCGAGCATGTTCTGTCACCGGGGTCAACATGTCAAGCAGAGATGCTATGTTTTCAGGTCTAGCATTTTCTAGATTGCCATTTGCTTCTAGATCATTCACTTCTACTACAAACTTAATATGTTCTTAAGGGATTTACAGGCTATTGTTAGCTCAATTGTTTTATTCTTGACTCTTGAAACTCCCCAATGTGGAGCATGAGACTGATGATTGTTGTTTTGGTCTAGACCCTCTTGTTCTCTCATTGATCTTTGTGTCCGGGTAGTGTTGAGAAGTTCCACTTCAAACTAATGACCAGAAGGTCATGTGTTGTCCCAGAAGTGATTGTCTTGGTTATTTTGGTAGATGTAGTTGTTCTTGCTAGTATACGTTCCAGTATACTTTTTGGTTGTGCTGGCTGGTGGGTTTTTTTTTTTAGCTTGCTTCCGGTTTAGACTGTTTGGGGTTTGTGTTTTAATCAGAAAGCTCCTCTCATAACTTGTTTCCTTCTGTATTTCTCTTACTGCTATTGTATTTCCAAACTGGTGAGGCTGTCCAGCTGTTCTGCCTCTGCTTGGCCTTTGTGACTTGGCCTTTGTCTTTTAGTTTTTGCTCTGCAGAGGTTTTCCAAGGCTGTTTTCTTAGTAACATCTGAGCTACAAATACATGGTTTTAGTTTGTATCATTCGAGAGCCAGGCCCATGGTAAAAGAGATACAAGAACAAGCTAAAGCTTGAGAGCGTTGTCCTCTGCTGGCACTCTGCTGTGTTTTGTCGAAAGCCGCGCAGCAGTGGCCGTGCTGTGCCTTTTTGCATTCAGTTGCATGTTTATTTGGGCAAAGATGGGGAGAGTACACAGTTTCCCAGTTACCTCTTGCTATAGAGAAGTTAATTAGTATCAAAATAGTTTATTTGAGCTTAGTTGCCTAGTACTAGCCTGTGTGTGTGTGTGTTTTGTTTTTTTTTTATGGAGCCAAAACAGTCTATGACAGAACACTTGAATTTTAGCGCCCTCATGGTCTTTTGTAGTTGTGTTCTGGTTCTCTTCTGGACCAGGAGAGTAGTAGTGTGGAGTAGCCTGGGATTCACAGCCAGATAGGCTTGAGGCTTATGGACTTTTTAAAATCCATTTCTGTATCTCCAGCCTCAAAATGCTGAGGATTGCTGTGCGTGCTGTGTGTCCGTAGCAGTGCGTCTTGCCTCCAAGCAGTGTAGGTGTATCAATGAGGCTCAGTAACAACCTGGTTTGTCCTCACCCTGCTTGTCTTCCTACTGATTAATGTCCTGTTTGAGTGGTCTGGGTTTTGAGTGGAGAAGGACTTTGTCACTTTGAATGTGGGACAAGTGTTTTGTGGTTTTAAGATTGGGATTTTTTTGCTTGCTTGTTTCAAGGTGGTTTACTTGTAGACTTGAAGCTTGCTTCCCTGTCACTTGTGCCATCCAAATTGCCTACTTATTTCAGTCTGGGACCCAGATTTTGCTTTAAGCAAGAATTGTATACTCTTGCCTGTGATAATTTTGCCTGAGGATCTGTTCCAGACTAATGTTTGGAAGTGTGAATACACAGATCAAAACAGTAAATTCTCTGTGTGGGAACTAATTGTAATTTGGCAAGTCCATGGAGTTTTGCGGGAGGTGGGGCTGGGGGTGGGAAAAGTAGTAGCCCTGTTTCTACTTCTTTTTCCTTTCTCCCAGATCAAGCACTGCAACTAGCAGAAACTTTACTACCTCTTCAAAATCATCAGCAAGTTCTTATTCCTCAGTGTCTGCCACTTCTGTCATTACTAACGGTGATAGCAGTAACTCCTATGGACTGAACAGCTCCCACCTGGGCAGTGGAATGTTCTTTTTGTTTCTTTGTCCTCCATGTGAATAATCCTCTGCATCCTTGCCTGTACAGAAAAGGAGTGTGATGGTGCCCTTTGAGGAGTTCTGCTACTCTTGTGTACATGTTTATCAAACTTTGCTTTTGAAGCCACTGTGTTCTGCTATTCCTTGCTCATTTGCAAAAGTTGTGCGTGTTCCAGAGCTTACTAACTCCTAGGGCGTTGCCTGTTCTGAGGGGAATGGAGGTATGAGGGAAGGGATTATATTCTTTTTTTTCCGTTTGCCACTGTGGTAGAAGCCTTTCCAGGTAGGGTTCATAATCATCTTTTTAGCTCTTACAGTATATAATATAGACTTATATAGACCCTTGCTGCATTAGGATAGTGTGCTGTGTACTTATAGACAGAGGAAATTAACGTGTTATGAGCCATAAATTAATAATAGATTGTGTAACAATTAACGTTTTCAAAGTTAGTAAATATACTTCACGTTCCTGGTATTCAACATTAGCCACTATGAAACAGCAGAAACATGTAGGCTGGTTAAACAATTTAATGAAACAGTTTTTTGACTTGTATTTGATGTGACTCTTAAACAGTATTGAGACTTGATAAACTCATTGTGGAGTTCACTGTGTTGTCTTTCTTCCAGAGGTTCTGGATTTGTCTGTAACTCTTACAACTGCAGAGACAGTGGTTCCCTGTCACAACCTGGACTCTGTGGACTCAGTAACCTTGGAAATACCTGCTTCATGAATTCTGCGTTACAGGTAAGAATGGGAAAGAGCCCTCTTTAATTCTAAAGATTGTGGATTAAAATCTGTGTAAAGAAAAGCATGTTTTCATGTGATTCAATGAGGAGACTGCACCTGGAATGAAAAAACAAACCTCAAACGAAAAAATCAGTTCATATTTAGTTTGTCTCATGCGTAGCACATTGGTACTATAAAACTTAGTACAGTATTAAGGACTGGATCTGAAATACATGGCTTCTGAAGAGGCTGGGGGGAAGTCATGCTAAACAGATGCCTAGCTGTAGCATAAGGTCCCAGTGCTGTGCTCTGACAAAAATGGGTGATGTGGAGGATGTTTTGACTTGCATGGGCCCCATAAATGACATGAGCAGGTCACTGCATGCAGTTCTGGGGTCTGTGTTTAAAGATTCTTGAAAAACTAAGAGTATGAAAAGCCACAGGAAGGGTTCAGGGTCATTGTGTGGAGTGTTAGGTTGTAATAGTTATGCAAAGCTAATAATTGTTAGTATACTTATTTAACTTAATCTCTTAGGTTTTTTTGGTTCATTTTAAAAAATGCAGAAACTTGTTAGGGATAGTTGTTTGCTAAGAAATTCATACAAGTTGGCTCATATTTTGTTTTAACTTTGATTTAAGCAATCAGCAAACTTCTAGTGTGATACAAGTGCTCTGTAAGGACTTCTGTCGCTCTGTGATGGCTTTGAAAGCTAGAACAGGTCTTAAAATAACTATAATGTGTTATGCATGTGGTATTCAGGATGCCACAATAAACTTGGACTGCCTTGCTTTTTTGTTTGAAGTGACTTTATTTTCAGCTGTATTGTGTTAAGTTTAAACCACGTTATGTTTTCTTGAACTTTATAGCTAAGAGACAACTTTCAAAATTAATTTTTGTTGTCAAAGTAACTTAATCCAAAGACACTTCAATCTTAATTTTGCATTCAAAGCAGTTCTGTTAAGGACCAGTTACTTTCTTTCTTGTAATTACCATTAGGCTTTAACTTTCTAGACGTCAGTCTTTCAGATGCGAATTTCCACTTTAATTTTTGGAAGTTCTTGTAATTTTGTTGGCAACAGTCTCCCAGTGAGAGGCTGGTGTCAGAGACAGCAGTGTATAAGGACTTTAATTTGCCTGGAGAAAGACACTTAACACCTGGGCAGTGGAACTAGAAAAATTTGGTAGGAAATAAATTGCACAAGGTACACATCAGGCAGTGAAAGTGGAGTTGGCTGAAGGACAAGACTACGTTTTCCTGACCCTCTCCAGAGATCTGTGTACTTATACCCAGCTGGTGTAGCGCTGTACAGTGTCTGCTATGGGTCCTGAAATTTCAAGCATTCAGAAAGAGCCCAGTTTAATATTTTCTTGATACTACAGTGCCTTGAAGCCCTTGTAATTTTTATCATATCTCAGACTTAGGTCTCTTCTTGTTCATACATCCAGGTCTTGCCTCACTTATCCAATTGTTGGTTCTTGGTATAAGCTTTGAGTCTTTAAATTACTGAATTAGGGAAACTACTTCCTGTGCTAGTTTTACCTGTGTCTTGAGGCTTGTGGTGATTTCTGGGGATGTATTAAATCATTACCACAATACACTGATAATACACATATAAATGGCAGAGTAGATATGGAGTGGTGTCCTTCCTGCCTTTACACTTCATTAACTTTCTGATGAGGTTTTTTTTTAGTTTGGTTCTTTGTAGGACACAGTATTGCTTGTGTTTCACCTCAGGGAGGAACAGGAACCTTTCTTATTCTCGTTGTTCCTTATGTTAAGATTTCAAGGTTAGAGAGTAAATATGGGATGTAGACTTGAGAACATTGTGACATCTCTAAAGATGTTCCTGACCTGTTCTGTGCAGATTTCTGTGTAATGCATTGGTAAGGTAGCCTACCCTACCACCTTAGTACGGTGTGGAAAAGCAGATCTACGCACATTAATTATAGGAATCAGTGAGTATTGGTAGGACTGTGATTGTAATCTCTACTCCTCTGGCACTTGCAGGCTTGGGTTTTTTTTTTTTTGTCAGACTTCAGCATTACACCAAGAGACTCTACTCAGATTGAAGTATCAGTGGAAGTTACAGAACAAATTAACAAAATGTGGAGGGACCTAGTACCAAGAGCAGATATCTTCCTTCCAAAAATCTGTAGTTTTTTTCAGAAGGTTGTTTGTTAATTGCTTTCCTGAACTATTAAATACAGTGTCTTTAAATGAATGCTTAAAATTATTCTGCACCAAAGGAATGGAAGGAGATAAATGTGATGCCAGTTTTAAAGACATTTCTGAAGGAGAACCAAGGAGTTGCAGACCAGTGAGCTGTATCCCTTAAGCTAGATAAACCAGTAGAAACTGTTCCAGAGGGAAAGTTTACACTTGGGGGCAAGTACATTGTGTAGAAGTCGGTGAGGCACCGAAAGAGAAACCGTGTTTCAGAAATGAGCTGTTAGCCTTTTGGAGGTGGTGGTATTTATTTTTTATTTCAACCATGCTCAGGGTTACAATGGTTACACCCTCCCAACAGATTTTTTTCTTCCTTTTTTCACTAGATACGTACTCAAATTCAGTCTCACTGGTTTTGTTAATAACTTTGTACACATTCTGGTGTGAAAGTTGGATTTGTTATTTCATTGTCACACAGATTCATTGTCCTGTGCAGTAACTTAATTTTCTTAATGCTTTTCAGTGTCTGAGCAATACCCCTCCTCTGACTGACTATTTCCTGGAAGATAAATATGAAGCTGAAATAAATCAGAACAATCCACTGGGGATGAGAGGAGAAATTGCAGAAGCCTATGCAGACCTCATTAAACAGATGTGGTCTGGGCGACAGTCTCATGTGGCCCCACGTATGTTTAAAGTAAGTACTCCGTGTTCTCGTAGCATAGCTCTTTGACAGAAGAAACAGTGAAAGCTAATATGCTTTTGATGTATTTTAGTGTTATGAAAGCAGTAATGATAGAATTGCTTCAGTGTTGTTTCACGTCTTATGCAAATGCTTTTCAGGGTACAGGGAGGAACTTGCCAGTGAGTAGTGTCATACCCCAGAACTGGTCACTGCTCTTTGATGTTAAATGCCCTACTTAGTAAATGACCTTCTAGCCTGGGGGCTGTTTACAGACCTGTTAAAGTGATCTCTTCTACAAAGCTAGGCAAGATCGTGTGAATTGCCAGCTGTGAACTTTAATCAGTGAGAAAAGGTGTGCAAGTTATAAATTTATAAAATGAAATTATAAAGTGGAGAGCAAAATGCATCCCCTTGTCTGTAATGTTATTTATTGATGTAATGTTATTTATTGATGTAATGTTATTTATTGATGTAATGTTATTTATTGATGTAATGTTCCCAGTGCTTCAGTGTAATGAGCTGCTTTCAGCTGAAATACTGCAATATAGCAGTTGTATATGAACCCCTAGAAAAACTGTAACTATGTCTTTTGTTTTAAATGTAGTGCAAAGATACTCCAGTGCAGAGCAACGTAATTAAAGCATCCAAGGAACACCAACAGCTTACTCCTGTAGTGCAGTCTTAGTATACAGAGGAAGAATAACATCCCAAGTGCATGAAATAAACCAATGACCTGGTATTAATGTAAACGTGCATCCTGTTGCTATTCAGGTGTTGCGTGGTACAGTCTTGAAGTTGAGCATGTATGCTTTTGAGACCTGGAGCAAAAGTGTAATGGACTACAGAAGTCTGTCCTCTGTAGAATCATAGATAGTTCTGAAACAAGGTGATTATTTATTTCTGTGACTTGGAGTTGCTGGCACATCATCCACCACTATTAAAGTTGTTATGTAAACTTCTGTTCAGAGGAAATATGTGAGTCTGTAGTGGACACCAGTAAAAGTGTCTTAATGTGTGCTGTTTGTGTTTAAGACTGGAATAGGAATTACTCTTTATTTCCTAGTACAGTATTACTTGTGATTTTTCTAACAATTGTTGCTGATTTACTGACGTTAACTATCTCTGTAATATAAACTGCTCTTCAGTTTGGGCTCCCTTGCAGTTGTCATCTTCAGTGGTTAAAATGTACTAAGCGCAGTTCTGCAAGTCTGCTGGTCTCTTTGTGTTTATGAGAAAACTAGTGATGGTCACTAGGACTGACTACTCCTTCAGCTAGTTGTTGATTTTCCTGTGGGACCCCTTTCTGTTGTTTTTTAGAAGCAGGAACACTAACTGGCAGTGTTGTGCAATAGCACTTATGAAGTAAGTTTTGAGTGTGCTGTTTCTGGCTCTTGCTAACTCAGGCTGTTATGTTTCTTAGCTTTATGCCACAATTTTTGGAATAGCTGGAGATTACTGTGGCGGGGATTTCAATCTTAGTTTTAAGCTAGTTTTGTTAGTTCATAAGTATCTTCTGCAAGCGTTTTCAGTCTTTCAGTCTGCCTGCGTCAAGATGCTACCTTATAGCAAGTCTGCATTATGAAAACTGTAGGTTTCTGAAATAAAGTACAAAATCGTGGAATCATAGAAAGATAGGATGGTTTGGGTTGGAAGGGACCTTAAAGATTGTCTAGTTCCAATGCCCCTGCCATGGGCAGGGACCACCTTCCAGTAGGCCAGTTACTCAAAGCCTTGTCCAGCCTGGCCTTGAACCCCTCCAGGGATGGGGCATCAGGCAGATGGTTTTGTGTACTGGTTGTTTGTGGGTTCCTAAATTAATACCAATAACTTAGATTTCTAGCGTCACAGCACTAAATGCATTCTTCCCTCTCAACACTAGGGGGGGGAATATAAAAATAGTTGAGAAAATTATTCTGGCACCCTTACTGCGTTAGCATTCAGTTCACTGTGGTCTGCTGCTAGCATAAGGTAGCATGGAGTTAATCTCTGGAAAAAAAAATAAAAATGACTGGTTTTATTCCCATCTTTTACACATAGGTAATGCTCACCACCCTTTAACTCTTGCCTTTGTGTTTCAGACGCAGGTTGGCCGATTTGCTCCTCAGTTTTCAGGATATCAGCAGCAAGATTCCCAGGAGCTCTTGGCTTTTCTTCTAGATGGCTTGCATGAGGATTTGAACAGAGTGAAGAAGAAGCCCTACTTGGAGCTGAAGGATGCCAATGGCAGACCTGATTTGGTATGGTGCCCTCTACTTGAGGGTAGGGCAAGTAGTGCTTCTTAGGGAGTTTAATTGGGTTTTCTGACACTTTCTGGTGTTCCTGCTCACAGACCACATGAACATCCTCCCTACAAAAACAGTGTACCTGGGAGGGGAGAACCCTGTCGTGCTTTATGGCCTGGCTGACTCTTCATGACACTTGTGGCACGTGGCTGTTGCTTTGCCTTACAGCGGAATCTCTGTTCTTGTACTGGCGTGCAGGAAGATGTGCTTATGGTGCAATACTGGTGTGGTTCTGCAGTGGAAAAGAAGGAAGTTGATCTTGTGATAAAACAACTACCTCAAAGTAGGCTGTAGTTACTACCATGATCTTTCTTCCTGACTACTCAGGCCCACCTTCTTCCTCCAGGTAGACTGAACAGCAGCTTTCAGCGTCGGTTTGAGGAGAGTGCTTACTGTGCAGTCCATTGTACTTGCGTGTGGTCTCAGGTGGGACTGGGAGCACTCTCATGTGGAGGTGCCAGGGGTGCCCCTCAAATAAGGGTCTGAACACGTGCCCTGGGCATGGGGTTGTAAGCAGCCATTCCAGTGTCCCACTGGCAGACAGCAGAGTGTCAGATGAGATGAGCTGCTAGGCCAGACTTCTCATGTGGGCTCCCTCCTTGCCTCTAGACAGCTGTAATCCATGAGCTAGATTTAAAACCATGTTGGACAGGGTGTGTGAAAGCGCTGGTCAAGATGAGGAGAGAACCAAGGTATAAGTGACTTGATACAGTTGTAGCTCTTGATGATTTCATAGTGTTTGGTGAACTGCTTGCATCTCCTTAAGAAGCTTGACTCGATTTTTATCCTTTCTGGTACCGTGGAAACGGGTACACTGATACTAAAGCACTTTACATTTTATTTAATTAAAATTTGAATATAATTACCCTTGGGCTGCAGTTACCCACTCTAGCTAAATAGAGAAAAGTAATTCTCTTTACACCATGTTCCTGACAGAGGCCAGAAAAGTCTCTTTTGTTCATTTTTCCTTCCTGCCTTTTCTCTGCCCTCTGTTTCCCAGTCAACACTGATAGGTGAGCCCTTGGAGACGCTTTGTTCCTCTGAAATTGGCAAACACCATGCTCACTTTAAAATGAGACACATAATAGTGAAATGTCTTTCTCTAGGTGAACTCATGCTCTCCTGATCACACTTGCCTCTTGTTGCAGTACGAACAGCTGCTACATACTGACAAATACAGAGTCCAGAGTAAATATATTAAGTGCAAAAATGCTTTAGGAGCTTCTAAAAGCCAGATGCAATAGTTATTTTTAGGAAGTGTATGTGACTGTTGTTTTTCCTCCTAACAGGCAATAATTTAATGTCTTTTGCCTTTTCTTGCATAATACAGTGCATGTGGCAACACCACAAGAAGTAGTATATTTAATCCTTTTTTCTTTCCAAGAGATGCTGATAATTGTGGGATGGAAAGGATGCCCAGCATGCCTTCATTTTATTTAGGTACTTCCCTCCCCTTGACATTGTGTGCACCAAGGAATCCCTGACCAAGTGACTCGGCTAAAATAGATGGGTTACATTTGTCTTGATGCAAGGCCTTAGTTTCACTGAGAAAAAATCCCGGTGTGTTTTGCTAGACACACTGGTAGACTCCCTTTCTGTGCAATTTATGCATCGGTATCAGTTTTCTAAGTTTTCTTTGATCCCTATGCTTGCCATGCTATGGAAGTTTTTACAATAAATAACTTTTTTTTTTCTTTGTATAGGAGGTGGCAAAAGAGGCCTGGGAGAATCATAGGCTGAGGAATGATTCTATCATTGTGGATATTTTTCATGGTCTTTTCAAATCTACCCTTGTTTGTCCCAAATGCTCCAAAGTTTCTGTGACGTTTGATCCCTTCTGTTACTTAACCCTTCCACTGCCCTTGAGGAGGGATCGTCTCATGGAAGTTACCCTGGTATATGCAGACCCACAGCGTAGACCTGTCCAGGTGAGGCATGTTGAAGACACAAATTTTTTTAAGTCATCAGAGTCTTTCTCCTAGGTTTTTAAAGTTGAGACTTTTCAAGTAATCTAAAGGAAATTGATGTCCACCTTTGACTGAGGTATTCATGGGATGGGATTTTTAATGTGAAAACTGGTGGTAAACCTTGTGTGTTGTATATTAGTTTGAGGGGGTGGTAGGTACAGTGGAGAAGGATGTATGCTAAACTGACAGTAAATTTTCTTCCTGCTTTTTGTACAACTGTGAAATCAAGGACAGCTGTGCTTGTGCTTGTCACCAAAACTTTATAAAGGGCAAGAACAGAGAAGGGATTCATTGAGAAAACAGGCAAGGTTACCAGTAGCAAAGAGACTGAAAGGATAAATTCTTCTACTGTGAAAAATCAAAGCTAAAAGAACTACTACGTGGAGCAATTTTAGATGAGTTGGCCATCTGCATGTGCCACATCCCTCCTGCAGTCTCCCTGTGAACAATTATTTGCATTTTGTGATCTCCCAGTTGAGAAGCCAAAGATGTGCACCACTGCTCCCCTCTGACATGTGACACAAGGAGGAATTGTCTCTGCTGTGTGGGTTGTGCTAAGAGAAAGTGAACTGATAGCCCCTGATGGCTGCAGTGGAGTATGCAGGTGGATAGTATAACCGAGAAGATCCCGGTGACTATTGATACGTAACTCCTTTTAGTTGAGAGAAGTGTGTTCCACATAATTCTCTTATGAGTGTGTGCCTGTGCGTAACCTACAGTGCCTTTGAATCCTTCTCTAAAATCCTTCTCTGAGGTAGAGCATTCACACTGACAATATATTTGTGCTTTAGAGAGTGAAAGAGTTCTTGGCCGTGTCCCTTAATGTATGTGGTGCATTGACCCAGGCCAGCAGCCAAGCACCCACACAGCCTCTTGCTCCCTCCCGCCTACCCTCTCCCCTGTGGGAATGGGAAGAGAATAGAAAGAACAAAAGCAAGAAAACCCATGGGTTGAGATAAAGATGGTTTAATAGGTGAAGGAAAAGTGGGGACAATGACAGAAGTGACGTAAAGGAAATCACTTGCCTCCTCCCATGAACAGACCAGTGCCCGCCCAGTCTCTGAGCAATAACCTCGGAAACCAAAACCACCCTTCCTTTACCGCAATTTTTGTTGCCAAGCCTCACATTGTATAGTATGGAATGTCCTTTGGGCGGTTCAGGACAGCTGTCCCAGCTGCACCCCCTCCCAGCTTCTTGCCCACCTCAAGCCTATCTGCTGAGGAGGCAGAGCGGGGACGAAGAAAAAGCCTTGACACTGCACAAGCACTGTTCGGCAATGACTGAAACATCAGTGTGATATCAACACTTTCTTGGCCACAAATCCAAAATGTGACACCATACAGGGTGCTGTAAGGAAGGTAACTCCCCCCCAGCCAGCCCCAGCACACCTATTCAGGGTGAGCTCTGGGGATTTCTTTCAGTCTGAGAGTATGTCCAGAGCAGAACTCTTAAAATAAGTGAACTACAGCCTGTATCAGTGGTGTTGCCCATCAAATGAGGGTGTAAGTGGTCTGATCTGCTCAGGAGGGTTGGTTTGTTTGTGAGGGGTTTTTTTGTGTGTTTTATGCTACTGCTGAGCCTGACCAAAGCAAAAGACCAGCTGGTCAAGGCTCTTTCATTCCCTCCAAATCCCTGCTTTGTAAGGTAGAGCTGAGATCCATAAGAGCTTAAGGTATGTGTCTGTGACCTTACCTTCAGCAAAGCTCCTATAAATTCAAGGTTTTGTTTCCATTTTCTTGCCCTCTGCCTTGTGTGGGTTTATTTTGCCTGGCATAAGCATGATGTTGTCTTTGTTTCTAGTACCGGGTCGTGGTGCCGATGATGGGAGCCATCTCGGATCTGTGTGAATCACTCTCCAAACTCTCTGGTGTTCCTGCAGAAAATGTAAGGATAAGTGCAGCACAGTAGTTTTGATAAATGTTTGTTCTTGAAGCATTTTGGTGGCTTAGCTTCTAGATGGGTGATAAGATTAACTTAATGGAATAGTGATAAAACCCTACCAAGTTTGAATGCTGTTCTGTGATTGTAAAGTAACGCAGATTATTTCATGCATCTTTTTTATTCTGATACTTCCGTTGCAGTAGGGAAGTTTAAGAGAAGGGGCAGAAAGCTAGCCCCCACCCCCAACATTTCTGATAGTGTAGTTTCTTAGTACTGAGAGGTGTTCAATGTCTGTTTGAGTCTACCTCTTCTTGGACATCCTTTTAATAACAAAGGGATCAGGTGAGCTTTTCCAGAGGGAGTGGTTTTGTAGTTGGTGGGGTATTTTCAGGAAGCCAGTGTAGCGTTTCAGTTTATTTAAGTTAATTATAGATGTGAATGATCCATGACTGAAATCTTAGCCTGTTGTCACTTTGGGATCTGTGCTCTTGTTTCTACCAGGCTGACTTGCAGCTGTTGGAATTGCATCTCCTCTGTAAAATCACTCAGTTATTTGCTTTGTTTTTCTGATCCATTTTAACAAATGCAGCTGATTAGCTGCTGGGCACTGTTATAGAAAACAGTGCTAATGGTGGTGTGCTGAAAATTCTGATAAAGAGTAGGAATAAGCTGTTTCTTGAATTTAAAGTTAGTTTACCTCAATTTATGTAAGCTTTTGTTATAATCTCTTTGCAAATATCACTTGCTGTTCTAGATGGTGGTGACAGACGTGTATAATCATCGATTCCACAAAATCTTCCAAATGGATGAAGGTTTAAATCATATCATGCCAAAAGACGACATCTTTGTGTGAGTAAAGTGGGAAGATGCCATGATGTGAAGAATGCTACAAAACATTTGTTTTGGTTTCAGGATGTAAAACCCCACTTTTTTTTTTTAACCTCTCAAAACCTAAGCCTTCCTGTAGACCTTTTGCATGACTTAGCAGTAATGCGGCACTTCTAGCAGCAGATCAGCGTGTGCAGTGGTTAGTAGGTGTTTTCTTAACACAAAGGAAGTCATGAATCTGGGTAATAATGAACTTTTTGGTCAGTGTTCTGCAGTTTCGAACTTTCTACAAGCCTATTTCAGAGGTGATAATCTATGTCTGAATTACATTTATGCTTTCACCAGCATTTTTAGGCAGGCTCAGGCTTACTGTTCTTATGCTGTAAATCAGCCAAAAGCCTTGTGATACCTGATGAGGAGAGCAAAACTCACATTCCTCTACTGCAGCTGGAAAATGAAAAATATTGCGCATGAAGTGCAAAATGGACTGTGAGGCTCACAGCTGAATCTGGGGCTTGTGAGGTCAAATCCAGCCCCTCATCACAAGCCCAGTCTTCCTCATGTGAGAATATTCCAGTTCAAGGATGTTGCTTCTGTAAAATTGTTGTGCCAATGTGAAGTCCTCCACTAGTGTGCTGTGATGCAGGGTATACCTTCCGCTGAGCGGGATGCTGTGGCATACTGCTTGATGCTATTGTGTCATGCCATCTGTCGTGACCTCATTGCTGAGATGTAATGTCTGAGTTTTTCTGAAAGTTCTTGTCATGTTGTTTTCTTCAATTGGAGCTAAAGGTGTGGCAAGTTAGGATGCCTAGGAAGGGCATTTGGCTTCTGTGAAATCCGTTTTGTTGCGGGTATTGTAAAGTGTTAGATTGCAAGTAAGTCTGTCTCCACAGCTAGTAAAACAAGCAGTGTGATATTATAATGGTAGTTACAAAAATCCCCCACTTTTCTACAGGTGTAACGTGTTGCATATCCCTCCACAGAAAATAACTGTCTGAATCGGGTCTGCTCCAGGGCTGCGGGAAGCATTAGTTGAACTGCATCTCCATGTATATTTTCTTTACAGTCAACACTTGCTTTTATGTGCAGGCACAACTGTTAGTGAGGTGATGTTGTGAGTCACAGCGAGTGAACTGACCTGGGTTAAAAATAACACTCCAAGGAAGGGGGCAGGTAGCAGGAGGAAGTTTTGCTAATTCCATTTTTCCATGTACACCCTATAAGATGTTTTCAGCACTGTGGGGCGAGATCAAGTAGCCAGGCAGCAGGGCAAGAATTAGGAGAAGGCTGCTCATTGGAACTCCCTTCAATGGGTGATGCTGCCAGGAAAAAGATATGTCAAATAATATTCTAACCTGCAGCTAAAACGAACACTCTTTTATTGAAAGGAATTATTGTCTCAAAAACGCAAGAGAAACACTTGTTCATAAAGAGCAGACCCTCTTATTTAAAGGCAAATGCATAATTACATTTATTGTGGACAATCTGCTTACCCTGTCTGGTTAAAAAAAAAAATCTGCTCTTAGGTGTGTTAAGATTTAATTAAATAATTCAAGAAATTATGATAGTAGTGTGAACATTCCTAAATTCCACTGTATCTGTCTACTACAGTCTTGTATCTGCTGAAGTGTGTGTGAAAGGAGGGATTGACAGGACATCAGTTTTGTGTTAAGATCGGTACCAGGTGGGAGCAGTCAGGGTGGATCTTCAACTTGGGATTTCTGAACTGCAGGCTTGAGTGATTCTTTAGGGATTTTTTACCCTTCTGCTGTTACTTGCTTGTAGAGCTTGAGGTGAGCAGGCTGGGAGAGTGTAGGGCACTGGCAGAAACTTTTAAAATTGTCACTGAAAGGACTGGGTTGAATTTAAGACTAGCTGTGTTAGGTTTTTGGCTCAGTGGGCTCCTGCAGATTGATGACATTAAGGATATGCTGAAGGCTTCTTTTTTCATTACTGCACTTGTTATGTGTTTCAAGTACCTTTCTAAGGAATTCAGATTTTTCTTTAGTTTTTCCCTTGCAGGAAATGTTTTTAATTTCTCCTTTCATTTTGCCCATGGTCTTGAGGAATCCTTGAAGATCTCTGTGAATTAAAACTTAAGTTTAAACTGGCTTGTGTAAGTTGTGTGTTTTTTTTTTTCAGGCTTTCTTAATCTTAGTCTTAAAATAGTAAGAATTATGAGTTGCTTTTGGAGGGGTAATATTGTCTGTTTGTGCATAACTTTGAAAGTAATGTGAATAATTTTATGGTGCTGACTTCAAAACTTGTTTTCCTTTGGGGAATGTACTTGTAGCTATGGAGGTGCATCTCTGGCCTGTGCTTCTTGCAGAAAGGATGATTCTACATGTGCTAGGGAGGACTCCTGCACAGAACCCCACCCCAGCACTTTTAGCTGTCGCACTGGCCCTTGTATGTTTTTCTTCAGTGCTGGGACTTCTCTTGGGTTGCCTGCTCACTTTTTTTTGCTCAGAAGCACATGCTGCTCTGACTGGCACCTGCCACCACGACCTGCCTTCGGGCTAGACTCAGGCACTGCAGTGCACGCTTTTCTTGTGGGCCTCTTCTCCAAAACCAGAGCAGGAGCAGCCCCATTCACTCTTCTTGTGTTCTCGGGTGAACTTGTTCTTTCTAGCATAACTGGTTTAGTGTTCCTAAAATTTCCTGCTTTTTACAATTTTGGCATGAAAACATAGCTTGTGCTTATCCTCAGGGGCTGTTGAGTAACACTCAGTATTTTGTTCCTGCATCTTAGCCAGGTTGATGTAGCTGTGGGACTAGAAGATAACCTGAGTCAGGATACAGGGCAGTGTTAAAATAACTGTTCTCTCGTCTGGTGTGGCGTGCTGTGTTGCTCTGCACACAGCTGTCCTGGTGTACGTGTGGAAGTGGATTGAGTGGGGCAAGGGAGGATTAAATAGGAACTTCTCAGGTGCTCCTCAAGCTGTAGTCCCAGTGCTCACAGTGCAGCAAAGCTCAGTGAGAGGTGTGTCAGCTATCAGCTGGAGAAAAATAAACTGGAGAGGGATACCTGGTAATCATGGAACTTCTTGCAGAGTGTGTTCTTAGGTACTAAGTGTTAATCTAGGCATGTTTGAAGTTGACATGTGGTATGCAACCTGGGATATGACAGGACCATTTCCTTATTGTTTGTATTTAAATAATAGATATTTTCTAGAATAAAAAAAAATCTTTTGTATTCCAACTAACATAATATTTACTGTCTTGTGTTCTCAAACTCACTCCTAATTCATGTTTTATTGTCCCAGTGCATCCTCATCCCTTTTATATATTGATCATCTGTTCTTATTTTCCAGTAATGTTCAGCGGCAAACCTTCCCTGCTGGCATGTAACATGCACATCTTATTAATATATTTTAAATAATTGAAGTTAGATGTAAAGTTTCACTGGATAGAAAATGAAGTGCAAAGAAGTAAGCAATTCAAAATAGAGTTAAATCAGTATGGCATATCCAGAAATAGATTTCTCACATGTACATTTCCAAACTTGTATTTTAAAATTGCAAACTGTTCAGTAGGTCCTATTGATTTTTGAGGTGTTTTCCTAAAGGATTTTATTGCCTAGTCTCTTTTGGTTGTGCTCACAGGTCTTTTTAATCCATCCTGATAGCCAATCCAAGAGAATTATGAGAGACACTGTGATAAACTGAAGACAGCACCTTTACATGCCTCATGCTAGTGTTTTAAGTCATCGTTTTAATTGTATGACAGTTTCCTCACCCAAAAATTACTCCTCCCATCCACTGGCAGAAGCAAACCCAGGTTGTGTTAGTAATTGTCTGTGGTTGTTTGCTAGAGTTTGAAAATGCAAAGAAGGAGTGTGTAGTGATGGGGGGTGGCTAGAAGGCCCCCAGGCTCTGGTTTCATGAGTAGCTGCCGTCAAATTGTTCCTCTGTTCCTTGCTGTCCCTGTCCCCCTCTAAACAGGACTTTGCTCAGAGTCCAGCAGGTCTTCCACCTTTGATTTTGCTGGATTAGTAGGTTACATCTGGGTGGGCTTGCAGGAGAGCTGGAGCAGAAAGGGCAGAGTGTTCCGTTTTCCTAACTGGAGAGAGATTTGATCAAATTACTTTTTACAAGTACTTCCCTTGGCATAGCAATTGAGGTTGTTGGCTACCACCTGGGTGACTGTCTGTAACAGAAATTGGTTGTTTCAATGGTTCTGAAGCTTTAGGGTCTTGTAGTAACTTAACCTGGTGGTTCTTGCCTTCTGTACGTTTCTTATCATCATCTTAAGTTTGCTCAGGACTGAAAAGTTTAAATATAAATGGTCAGTCTGTTGTATTTCTCCAGGTTTACTTTGTTGAAAATTAGAGTCAGACATGGGTCTGCGTATAACAATATCCCTGTTGGTTTGACAGGCTTCTGATTTTAAAATGTTGTGCACTAGCCAGCTAGCAACACCAGTCTCAATTCAAAATTCAAGGATGAATCTAATACTGTGGAAAGTCTGTGTCCCAGCAGTGAGGTGATTTAAAAAAAAAAAAAAAAAAAAGTAAGTACTCTTGTACTGTTGTCTTGCTTTTGACACCAATGTCTGTTAAGCCTCAGCCTTGGATTTAGACCTCTGTATTGGTTGGTTACTGAGCAGAATATGCATTTCCATGAAATGCTTCAGTTGTGAGTGTCACTGAGCAGGAGCTCACACAACACGGTGCAGTAGGAGTAGTGCAGCTGGAATGTACTTCATTGTTTTTCTTACATTTGCTTGACAGAGGACATGGTCTGCAGGCACAGATATTGTAGTCTGGACTCTCCTGTTGATGAATACTTGCAAAATGTGCAGTACATGGGATGTACAGAATATTGAGCTTGCACCTTTTTTAGGTTATTTCAGTGGTTGAAAAAGCTGTATTTTTTCCTGTTTTCACACCCCAAAATGAGTCTGGCTCCTTTTTCACAAAAGGATGAAACTATGTGTTTTCTTCTCCAAGTCACCTGAAAGGGGAAGAGAATTTGGGGCTAGAATTCTCCAAGCCTGCTCTTTCATGAGGCTTTGCACTCATCTTTTTCTTATTATGACTTGGCAACATTGTGTAGTCCTGATGTGAGATGTGTTAATATTTAGCATCAGAGAAGAGGTAAGATTCCTGCAGAAATAAAGGGGTTTGATATAAGACTTGAAGCAAGATCGCTGGCATGATGTGTAGGGGCAGTGCAGCCAAAGACCGGTGAGACTAACCTGCTTCTCACAGCGCGGTGTAAATGTTCCTCTCAAGGCATGTTGTTCCTGCGAAGGGGCAGGGAGGTCTGTGGCAAATGATCAGAAAGTCACTTCTGTAAAGGTGGTCTGCAAATCAATTTGACGATGTTAGTTTCGTGTTTGTGCTGAATGCGCTCATTCTCCAGGCTAAGCAGAGAACAGCATTTAGCACATAACCGAAACGCTTACTATTTCTTTTTCTTAGGTTCTGGGAAGTCCAGCCCCACTAGGACCTCCGGCTCCCGCTCCAACGTTAACACCCACGCATGCACCATGCTGGTGATATCACATCACCTGGGATCCTGCTGGAGCTTGGAGCCGGCCTACAAGGGGTCAGGTAAGTACCACTTGGAAACAACCTCCACAGCCTGTTTCAAGGGTATCACTCTTAATATTTCTTCTTAGTGCTTAAGGCCTAAGAAGAAAAACGTTTTGATGGATAAACTAGATACCCCTATTCTCTTAGCCTGGCTAATGGGGCATGTAATATAACATGTATTGTTTATGTTCATGGAAGTTTCCCAAATTGATTTGCAGGTCACCTTTAACCTATAAAAGTGTGCCTATTTGAATAAGATCTATTTAGTTTGCCATATGTACCATGTTTTCTGCCTTCTCTTACAACATGCTGTATATTGTGTTTAGACGAGTTCATGGTCTTGAGGAACCATGGCTGGCTGCAGAAGAGTCAGGTTTGTTAATGTGACTGGGGGTGCAACCATTACTGAACTGGGTCAGCTAGGGCAGTAAACCAGCTAGTCTGGTAGTTTTACATGAAATGTTGAGATGTACAGACTGATCTAGGAAGTTTGTTCTTGCTGAAATTGGTATTTGCTTGTTGAAATGAGGGTTTGTGTCCTTTCCAAAATGAGCTTGGATTTTTTTAAGTTTGGAAAAATCCTGCTGGTTGAATTCTCTCATCCTTTTTAACCTTGCTCCTCTGTAAGACTGGCGAAACCCTGTGAACAACTTCTACAGGGCAAACTCCCTGTTGTCTGGAAAAGTTACATTTGCGGTTTCTTATCTCCTAGTTTACTTGTTTATATGTGTTCTGCTATTATGAAAGAAAGTAAACAGATTAGGTGTATTTCCACTTCCTAGAAGAGATCAGAATATGTGCAACCTTTTCACCCAGTTTTTTTGCAATCTCGGTTCATTCTTATTGTCAGCTTTTGAACCTACTGTAATTTCACAGCAACATCTCTGTGTCGGTGTGCAGTGGTAATCCTGTTCACAGGATCTGTGTGTCAGCTTCTGCACTGGCATGTTTTTCTACCCTTCTCTGTTCTCTTACAGAATATACTTTTATTGATTGTTGCTATAGACTGACTTGTGATCCACATAGTGTTTTCCAGATGGAATTAATATCATAGATCCTGGCACTTTGGAGGGAATGTTTCAATAACATACAACATACATACTATCCTGGTGTTCAGCTCAGAGTATTGTCCACTTTCAGTGCCCTTTCACACAGCTCTCCCTTGTCTTTCTGTAGCTTTTCATGCTTCTGTGCACTTGCTTAGCTTTAGTTTGCAAGGGAACAAAAGTTACCTACTTCATTACTCGCTGCTTCCTTTCTGAATTGTAACCATAGACCTGTAGCCTTTGTGATGCTGATAAACACTGGTCAAGTCCTACCCTACTGCTTAGCTGTTTTCAGACACTTTTCAGAGTTATCATAAGTTATAAAGGCAACCAGCCAATACCTGACTGTGGCAGTAGCTAAGCTAATGACTCTGACTTCTGAAACTATGTTGTGTAGTCTGGTGTAGCATCATCTTTATCTTCTATTATTTTGAATAAGTTATAAGATACGTAAGTACAGTTTATTGTCCGGTAATTCCCTGTATCAGCTCTATAGCCTTCCTTAAATTATAGATAAAGTATTTGATCTTCAGATTTTTTTTTTTAAGAACGTATGGCTGTTGCTGTAGAGATTTGGAAAATTACAGCTCCTGATTCTGATATGTCTGCCTCCAGTATTGGTATGTAAAAGCTGTTCTGAGGTGGAGTGGATAGAGGGGCACCTGAGTAACCAAATCTGTTATTTCTGTGAGAAGTGTGCGAGATGTTTTTTTGCAGAGTTTTGTGGGGGTAGAGCATGTTGTCTGTTTGTGATGGATGGCACCTGCATATGGATAATCCTGAGATTTTTCTTTCTGTCCCACCTGTTCTGTCACATGGGCAGGGCTACATTCAGGACATGCGTGAGGGTGGAGTATAAATGGGGGTTGCTTTAATTGCTGCTTCCAGAGCAGTTTAGGTGGGGAGAGACGCAGTCACAAGAATGTTGAGGAACATGTGCATGCTGTGTACTGATCTGTTTATAGGAGTCCTGCCTAAGGGTCTTGTGGGACCTGACATTAATCATAGATAATTTTCTGGGACTGAGTATGGTCTTTTGTTATTTAAACAGTGCTAATTAAAGTAATTAATCTCTTTGTGGTGCTATTTCCCAGGAAACTTTAGAAGATGTGAACTGTATCTGGGGCTGGTATCTGGCTGAATAGCATTGACAGCATACAAAACCTCTGCATCCATTTGCGCTGGACTGTCTTATGCTGATTCTGGTCTCTGATACTCATGATGGGCTGGGACTCTGTGGAAGAATGTTTTTCTTCACATACTCTGCTGACTCAGTGCAGGCCCCAACCTGGGATCCCTCTTTGTTTCAGTAGGATGGAGTGGAACTACAGCTCTGCAGTTTGTTCTCTTCCCTGCTCTATAAGGGCATTTTGAACACAGGAATAAAAAAAAATGTTTCTTACTTCTGGAGAGAAGGGGAGTAGCTTGTCTGAAGCTGTTAAGAGCTGATACGTTCACATATGTGATTGTGGTCCTGGTTGTTTTGTGTGGTGAGATCTTTCATTAAATGTTTCTTTCTCTTTCAGTTTTAAGATGTCTGGGACAGGTGACTCACCAAATTAAAGAGCAGTGTGAGTTGACATTCCTGAAAATTAATATTTTTTTAATGAATTTACGTGTAGATGTGGTGCTTAGGGACATGGTTTAGTGGGTTAGATGGTGTGGGTTGATGGTTGGACTTGATGATCCTTGAGGTCTTTTCCAACCTTAATGATTCTATGATTCTATGAATAGTCCTGAAATCTGTATAATGAGCGAACAATGTGGTAGTGTTGGACCACCTGGTTTCTTTTGGCTGATATCTGCCAATATGCACAAGCTGTGTCTCAGTCTTACTGCTGTTCTCCAGAGCCATTCATTTTCTTCCAGCATGTTTTTCTTGTGTGTTTACTGTCCTTGGATTTTTCTGTGAAGCAGAAGTTTGCAAACTCTCAGTTTTCTGAAACATTGGCTGCTCAGTGATGTGAGCTGGGGCATTAACTGTACAGGAGGCTGGGAGAATGCAAAGTCCAGGATATTAAGGAGGTTTCTTTCTCCAGAGGGAACAAGCATTGTCTGAGGGATTTCAAAGTGCATTCAGTATTTTTCACTGATGCCATGATCTGGTTGAAGCAACATGTAGTTCTCAGGGTAATGTTTTGAGAGGTGCGTGGCAATAGGAGTGTGAAGTAGTAATAAAAACAGAGGGAAGGTGTCAGTTGAGTCGGTGGTAGGTGTGTATCCTATGCCATTTGTGCCATGGGAAGTGTTCACGAAACTGCTCAGTCTGTAGCATGAAGACAGAGTACAACCCCTTTTGTCCTTCTCAGGAGAACCTGGTGGAGAAACTTATTGGACTGAGTTCATATTGGTTCTACCTGTTCTGCTTCTTGGCAGTGGAAATAACCCATGGAAATACCTGTCTTTCAAACAGATACGAAGTTTGCAAGCCAAGTGAGGATAGCTCGGAGTATGTTACTCTCTCTGTTTACTTTCGAGAAAAGACAATGAGGCAATCCAGCAATACTTCAGGGACCGTGCTCTTTGGTCAGCCGCTATTAATATCTGTGCCGAAACACAAGCTCACTGTGGATCACCTGTACAGTGTGGTTTTGGAGCAGATCAGGTGAGTCATGTCTGTACCTTTTGAATCCTACACAAAGTTCTAGAGGTCACATATTCAATTACACTGTACTAGGATTACTGCATGCTTGTTAACAGGAAGAATTTTCCTTAATTTGTGTGTGGCGTATAAACCAGGATTTGCGTTGCGTTAGTGTCTGGAGGCCCCAGGGACATTTCAACGTCCTGGTTTTGGGGGCTCTGTAAAAGCAGGCTGTAAGATAATGCTGGTGGCAGTCGCGGAGGAAGCTGTCAGCTGGGTGTTGCGAAACAGGTTAGGAGCAGAACTCGGGCCATGTTTTCAGGGCTCTCAGATGGGGCCACCGTAACTTATTTTCATGTTTTCCATCTACTGCCAGTAAAACTTGGTACAAGCAGTAAGAACAGAAACTTACTGAATTGTTGTTGTTTGACTCATTCTGAGAGCTTTGGGCCTGTAAATGATGCTGGTTGGGTTCCGGTTTGTTGAGGGGGACTGGACAGCAAGAACTGATAATGGAGAGGGGTGCTGTTCTGATGTACAGCTTTGGTATGAGTGTGTGATAAATGTGTTCCCTCTGTTTAGCCGCTATGTGAAACTCCCTTTTATGGAAGAATACTGTACACCCTGCCCAGACAAAGGAACCTGCAATGGCTCCAATGGTGTGGTTGAAGGTAAAGTCCTTTCGATATTGCCTGGAAGCTTAAAGCTTTTTAGTAGCTTTTGGTTTGTGCTGTGTGTGTTTAGCCTAAGCTCTTGAAGATTGCTTTTTCACAGTGATTAAACCACACTATTGCATAGGACTTCTGCATGGTATGGTGAGAATTCTTATAGACCATTTCCTTCCAAGGGAGATGTGTGTAAGCAGCAGCAGGAAGACAAGCTGTGGTCTGCATTCATCTTGACCGATGTTATTGAAGTCCTTGCTTCCCTATTAGTTGTTCAGGTGCTTTCCTCCAGAGGCAACTCCTTTCCTAATATGCCCTTTGGTGATGAAAACTGGCGTGTTAGGTCACAAAGACAAGTTCTGGAGAAATAAAGTGGAAATAGTATTTCTCATTCATGGATGTAAAATCATGAGGTCTCATTCCTAAGTTAGATGCTTACAAGGAAGCTTTTAATGCTGATGGCAAATGCGTATTTCCCTTTCCTCTTTGAAATGATTCACTTGTGCTGCTGTGAGAGTAATAACTGGAACAAGTTAAATGGGACATTTTTTAAATGGGGGGAAAAAACATCTACCCATTTTTCCCAAAGAATGTAAGTAACTTTCCTGGAGACTTATGTATTCCCTTCTGTAAAGACACCCAACGGCAACCTTGCTGATTCTTTCTTGGTGTGTTTATTAGGATGTGCTATCAGAAAGTGTGATTGTTAACCTACTGTGAACTGAGCAGTCTCGATCGTGTCTGATACCAGGATATAAAACCCAGCACATTACCTGGTGTCTGTTAAAGGATAAAACAGAGCTTCAGACGTAGTGGTTAGCAGGCACAGATTTCTTTTTCGTGTGTCTTTAATTACTTTCTGAGTAATCAGCGTGTGTCATAACAGGCTCTGGCAAACAGCTGTCAATGTGAGGTGATTTCACTGAATCTCTTTAATGTTGTGCTTGTTTTGGATTTTGCCAGGTGACATTGAAGAAATGGAGCATCAGGATGGTGGACAGGAAGGCAAGGAAAAGATGGTGGAAGCTGACCACTCTGAGGCTTGTATGCAGATTGAGTCAGAAAGAGACCTGCAGCCTTGCAAGAAGCAGCATTTCACTTTTAGCCTCGTAAATTCCTCTGGGACATCTGACATCAACTCCATTGTGGAAGGAAAACTCTTAAAACTGAATGGTAATTATTGTCTTGCTCTCTTTCTTCATTCTCCTCCTTACACCTTTGCAATAAATGTTTCTTCTTTCTTGTAGCTTTTTCTGCACTTGCTGTTGACTGGGATTCTGATACGCGGAGGCTACTTTT
Organism: Pterocles gutturalis; assembly: GCF_000699245.1. Lineage (NCBI taxonomy): Eukaryota > Metazoa > Chordata > Aves > Pterocliformes > Pteroclidae > Pterocles > Pterocles gutturalis. Next base: position 14,005 of record NW_010106202.1, on the reverse strand, counting down.
TGATGAGCAGGAGGCACAGGTTGTAGTACGCTCTTTTCTTAAATAATCTATATGTAAACTTGCATGGCACTTAAAAGATTACAGTAAATCAATGTAGGTGTAGCTCCCTTCATAAAAATGAGAGTCACCAGCATGAGATATGTTTACTTAAAGTCTTTTAGGGATGAGGTCTATGGATCTATACTAGCTGATCTGTTCCCAGTGTGTTCTGAAAAGTAGATGTTTTAATTTCAAAGCTAAGTAGTCTAATTTGTAGTCCACTCAAGAAAATAAACAAACCCCCAAAATGCAAAAGAAACCTGAAACCAAATTCATAGACCCTAGTAGAAAGCTCAGTATTCTTTCCATGAGAGTTTTGCTGGATTGGGTTTTCTGAATAATCTATTGTTACTCTTTTGCAAAAGATGCAAACCCCACCAACTTTGAAGCATGAAAGTATTATATTTTATCTTATGGACTGTTTGTAACACAAGAAAGAAGTGGCTGTAAGCTTGAGATGATTGTGTGGGTGTGGAGGTGGGGGGCAGAAATAGGCAGCCTGGTGAAGGTGGGCATGTTCCTTTTCATGATGTCAAGCATTGAAGTCTGTGTGGCATTGAATAAAGCATGCGTCTCTTTCACTAGGCATTTGAAAAGCATGGAAGTATGTTACAGCCACAGAAGAAGAAGGCTGTGGTGGCCCTCAGAGACTGCATAGAGCTCTTCACTACTATGGAAACGCTTGGTGAACATGACCCGTGGTAAGAGCCGTGTTCATCATAAAATGCCATAACTATTTGAGTTCACATCATTTGTCATGGGATTCTGATAATTTCCTAGGTCTATCCTTTTGTCTTCATCTATGAGAAATCTCTCAGTTCTGTGTTAAGTCATTGACTCAATAGTCTGCAGATGTGGGTTGATAAAAAGTTTTTTTTTCCTGCCTTTACTTAAAAAAACAAGTGTCAGTGGGTATGTAGCTTCCAAAGATCAGGCTATTTTTAATTCCCCAGCATACATCGGTCTTCCAGACAGTGTCAGAGGAAGCAGTTGTGGTAATAAAGAGTGAAAGCATATGGCTACCTTAGGATTTAAACCTGTATTATTTCTAGATTGAACTAGTCCTCAACCACTCCTAACTCTGCCAAGAATCCTTAGTTGGCAGGGGCTAGGTACAGCAGATCTTAAGTGACCAAAATGTGATTACTGTGTGTGCAGAAGATCGTTGGAGGTTGTTTGCTAGCTGTGTAAGAAAATAACTTGGAGTGTAGTAGGTGATTGTTTAATTTCCAATTATATGCTATAGGTGTGTTTGCAACTGTTACCTGTTTGAGCTGCATCAGGAGATAATAAAAAAGTAATGGGACTTTTAAACCTTTCTTTTAATTTACAAAAGAAAAATTAATCTTTGTACAATGTTCAGTTAACACACTCACATAGGCCATTTTGTCTGTAAAGTGAAAGCAAGTTGCAGTTTGGAAACCTCCGAGGAAGTGTGTTGCCCTGCGTATTGCACAAGCCAGAATGCCTTCTGTGAGGCAGGGATGGTACTATGCTGTTGAGGCATCCTTTAATGGAAAGCCAGAAACTTTCATTTTAATGTAGTCATACATTTCCTTGTTTGTTACTCCTTCCTCAGGTACTGCCCTAACTGTAAGAAACATCAACAGGCCACAAAGAAGTTTGACTTGTGGTCTTTGCCCAAGATTTTGGTAGTGCATTTAAAACGCTTCTCATACAGCAGATACTGGAGGGATAAACTTGACACTGTTGTGGAATTCCCTATCAGGTAGGATTCTTCTCTCAAGCTAGGAAGAGCTTAAAGAAACTGGTCAAGAGATACCTACTTCTGATGTTACTGTTGGGTGGGCTTGTTAATAAAGCTGTAACTGGAACAGCGCTGTCTTCTGGGTTTGAACTGCAAGACAACAGGCATGAGTTCAGTTGGTTGTTTTTCTTTTTTTGTTAATCATAACCTTAATCAGTTCTACACATCTCAAAGAACACTAGTTACTAGCAGGTACTGTTTCTTCTGAAATGAGGTTAAAACCATGTGATTCTGCCAAACCAAGAGAACTTCTACAGAGATTTTAGCAAATTTGTTGGGCAGAGCTGCACTTGTACTTGTGCAATCCTCAGTACTACAAGATGAAAGCCTGCCTCATTCCTCTGCTGCTGCTTGTCAGCATCCCGCTGCAGGATGAAGCGTATTCCTTACTACTCATATCTCACTTTTCATGCCTACACAGGGACTCTCTAAACTATCTTTTATTCAGCACCTCCTTCTAAATCTTTTGGCAGTGCTTGATGTGTTTACCAGGACCTGCCCTGTGTGGGAGGGTAACGTGTCTGGTCTGTGCACCAATACCATCTGGCTGTTGAGCAGCAGAGTGCAGCACTCGTGCGCCAGTGCTTCCTGCTGGCAGAGCTTCATGGGGGTCATGCATCACTTTTTAGAAAGTGCTGATTACTGGTGTACTGATACTTTTGGATTTCCTTCCAGGGGTTTAAACATGTCCGAGTTTGTCTGCGACCCACGAGCAGGCTCATACGTGTATGACCTCATTGCAGTTTCCAATCACTACGGAGCCATGGGAGTAGGCCACTGTGAGTAACGGCTGCTCTGTCCTTTGTGCTCAGGGAAATGTAGGCAGAGGAGACAGGGGAGGGCTCTGTGTGTTGGAGACGTGCAGTAGCCCTCACCAAGAGTGACTAGTCAAAAACTTACCTGTGTTCTGTATGCAGGTGAATATCATATTGGAAGATAATGTCCTTCCTAGGAGGATCTGCAGAGCAGCTAGACAGTTTGTGTAGTTTGCAGCTGCCTGAGGCTTGCCTCTGATGCCTGTGGGACCTTGGTTAGTAGTCATTAGAGTGTGTGATGCTGTTCCTCAAGTTACGAGTGGAGGGCATGATTTTCAGTGCTGAAAATGAAATTGTGGAAAGAAGCCTCTTACTGGAGAGTGCTGGGGAGTGTCTTCAGCGTAAGCTGTCATCTCCAAGGCTTGGCTTCTTGCCCTGTAGCGTGCCCAAGTGCAGCTGCTCATCCTGAGTGGGTGTAGCATCACAGAGCAGAGACTGCCAGCAGTCATGTCAGCCAAGCAGGTGCTTGCCAGGTTCCCCTGGTGATGCTGGGACAAGGTCTGACACGCAGCAGTTGCCTGTAGGCCAGGAAGACAGAGCAGAGGGCATACCTTGTCACGAAGCTGGGTCTGATGCCTTTCTGCATTTCTTGTCCTAAATTCTGTTTGCTGTAATAGCAGACTTTTTCTTTCACTTTTCTTTGTTACACACTTTTTCTAAAATAAGCCACAAACAAATGTGTAGTTCTTAGGACCTCTCAGTTGCACAGCTAGCACTAGCTTGCAGTTGAATGTCTCCACCTTTGCACTGACAAAGGCTCACATAGCTGGGAAAATGTCATACCATCAGGAGAAAAAACCTCTTTGTCTATAAGTCTGATACATGACAAGTCTGTATTTTCTGTCACTGGTTTTGTTGCAGCATAGGCAAAATGCATCTGTAGGTGGAGTTCCCTGTATCAGGTGTCCGTGCAGATCCATGCTGTAGGTGACTCTTCTGGAACCACCCAGAAGCATTTTACTGTGAGAGGATGATGAACTCCCATTTGGCAGTGTATGTGCTTAACTCCTAGGGTGTGTCACCGTAGGATAGCATTAGCTGAAGGGTAATATGTTTTGAGATTGGAGATGATAGTCACACAAGTCTTGGCTGGAAGAGACTTTGCAGGACTTTAGTCCAGTTTTCTTCTTGAGTGAGGACTCTTGCAAGCAGTAGATCAGATCCATCATCAACATAAAACTTCTCTTTCACGTGAAAAAATGTGAAAATGCAGAGTCGTAAACTGTGTGTTTGGGAAAGCTGTGGCTCAAGGAGAGCAAACAAAACTTTTTTTTTCCCCCTGAGTTTCTTTGTTCTGTATCTTAGCTATCAGGGGTAAGTCTGGTATGTGGGGCATGGTTCTAGACTAGCTGGACTGGCTAGCGTATTCTAGACGTGCACGTTGGTGAACTGGGTGTGGGGAAGTTAATGTCAAGCTCGTTCCTGGCCTCCTGTGCACACTCACTTTGAGCCTTGAGCATCGCTGGTGCAGTGTAGCTGGCGTGGCATTACCTGCTGGTCTTTCCCAGATTACTGAGCCACAGTTTCTTCTCCTGACAGACACTGCCTACGCAAAGAACAAAGTGACTAACAAGTGGTACTACTTTGATGACAGCAGTGTGTCGGTGGCTTCGGAAGACCAAATAGTGGTGAGTATTTGGCCTGAGGCTAATCTGAGTTTGTGCTGAAAGTGTGGTTCCCTGCTTTGGGCATTATATTTCCAGACAAGCTGCGTGGATTGTTTCAGATGGCTTTCTTCTTTGTTTGTAGACAAAAGCTGCATATGTGCTGTTTTATCAGCGCCGAAACGGTGAGGAACATACTGCCCCATCTCTTCCCCAAGATGAGTGTGACGGCATGGATACCAACTAGACATCACCCCCAGCACTCGACTACCATGTTAGTGGTTGCTCTTCTAAAGCCATGCCTGAGGCGTCTGAAAATTTTTCTTCCTTCTGTAGGAGTCAAGCAGAAAATCTAGCACTGAGAGATTCAGTGCTGGGGGTTGCAGAATAGCACTGGAGAGCCAGGAGTAGGTGCTGATACTTGGGTATTTAGAGGCCAAAAATAATATATATTGGAGCTTCAATAAAGTTCTTTTTAAAATCTGGCTGAGCTGTGTGGCTAGAGACAGGGGTTGGGGCTGAGTGGGGCTGGGGCTGTGGGTCTTGGGCTGAGGGTTGTAGCTGGGGTCGGGAGAGAACAGCCTGAGCTGGAGGCTAGGTCACAGCTGAGCCTTGCAGGGGCCTGTGGAGTATGGTGGATATGATTCTGTGAATTGGTATGGGGGCTTCCTGCTGCCCCCCGGTGTTGCTGTTGGGCTCTGCCTGTGTCAGGGAGGCTTGCTTCACCTTTTCTGGAACCTCAGTTCAAATCTTTGTACATCTGGCCTGTCCGTTGCAGTCTCTGCCGTCATACTTTGGTCCCCTGGCTACGCAGCAAAGGTTTCTCTTTGTGTCCTTTCATTGATGCATTTGAGATTCTTCTGGCAGTTTTGGCTCAGCCTTTTTCATGTGTTCACTGAATCCTGTAATGTAGGAAACTTCACCAGAATGGCTCATACCTTCCTGCATGGCCAGCATACGGCGCAGGCTGATCTGCATAGCAATGGCAGGATACAGCTCTTCTGGCTCTGGCTCCCATCCTTCTGCAGAGAAAATATCATCCATGAGGTTGGCGCTTTCTTGTTCTCTCCATCCATCTCCTACACCCCTCACTTCCAGGCTGCTCTGTAAGCACTTTTCTGCCTCCACCATTTCTCTTATGGTTTGTGCAGCATTTTTATATTTTTTTTCTCGTTTTTATGGGTCCTTGGAGCTTTTTCTCCAGCTTTTTCTCCACTGTGTCCCCAGAGCTGTCACCTGTAAGGATGACAGCCCAATGCAATGGATTGTGTGAGTTCTTAGCCTTTTCTCTTTGGACTGCTCCTTCAGCCTTTCTCCTCCTCCCTCGAGCGCTGCCCTTTAGATCCCCCACTGCACCATCTTCTGCAAGGCTGCAGGTGTGATGGCCCTGTCCGAGGTCTCTCTTTGCCTTAGCTGCTCAATAGTTCTCCTCCATCCTTCCAGCGCAACTGGCAAACGCTCTTCGCTCTGTCCTCCTGTAGTGGCTGTGTTACTTGTAGGATCAAGTCCAGCATTCTTCTTGAATGAGGACTCCTGTGAGCACTGGATCTGGTCAGTCCTCAGTGGAGAAATGGTCTTCGTATGAAAAATGGGAAAAATCTAGAGCCTTAGTCTGTGTTTTTTAGGGAAATACCTAGTTCGAGGTGGCGAACCAAACAGGAGGGTTTTTCCTTCTTGAAGCAAAGTGCGTTGGCAGAACAAAAAGCTAAAAGAGGCTGCTGCTCAGCTTTTTTTCTTTCCCCCTGAAATTCATGCTTGCAGCTGCTCGGTCCTGTCTGTGCACAGTCCTTGTGGCTCCATCGCTGACCATAACCTCTTCTGATGAGCAGCGTACAGCGGTCATCCTTTTAACTCCAAGTACACCAGCTCAGCTGCCTTTCTGCAGCTCTGGACTACAATCCCCGTGGGAAATTGTTGTGTGCCCATCCCTGCACCTCTGCTGTGCTGCAGCCGAGCACAAGCCAGTTACTCGCTGTCTTCTGCTGCAGGCAGTGGGGAGGGAGGGCAGCACCCTGTGGCCCCGTAGCCAGGGCACTGCAAGGGGACAGAGAGGAGGAGGGCTGCCACTAGCTGGCACACTAGTGTTGGGGGCGCGGGGGGGACAGAGGGGAGGGGGGGGGGGGGGCCTGCCACTAGCTGGCACACTAGTGTTGTGATCCTCTTCTGCAGAATTTTGCTTTTAAAGCACTGAAGTTTGAATTTTGACATCAGAATGGCTTAATTGCTTCTGCTGTTCTGGTTTTGGGGTTGTTTGGGATTTTTACAACTCTTAATATTTTGTTTCTGTTTTTTTCCTCATGACTGAGGGGAGCATCCAAAAATCAATTTTTAAGCTGTAACACTGCACTGAATTACTCTGATCAGCATTTTGCCCCAAAAGAAAATCATGTGGGCATTCCAAAATGGGGAAGAGAGGAAAGGGAGGGGAGTAAAAGACCTTTTTAAAAAGAAAAATCAATCTGAAATAGCCTTTGTTCTCCTCCTTGCCTCCCCACCTGTGCTGACCCTGAGAAATGCATCAGTGGGGCCAAGTCTCCAGTGCTCAGATGCTGAACAGACACTCTTGTAGTGCAGAAAGTGTCTCAGCTCTTACTTTCTCTGCCCTTGAGCTGATGGGCTTTGGCTGTTGTGTGTGTGCTGTAATACCAGACCTGTTTTTCAGACTAGCACTTTGTAAGTGGCTGGCTCTGTTGTACGAAGAGGAAAATTAAAGAGTGGTTTGCACTGAAACTGGGTTTTGTTGTATTTTCAGCTTTTGTGATGTGACCCAAGACAGCTGTTTGTAGGGATGCCTGGTGCTCCAGGAGCTCTTGCAGCTGGGGAGGGCGAGTCGCCAGTGGGGATTTGGGAGAAAAGCAGCCCCTGCCTGCACTGCACATGCCCTGTATGCTGCCCTGGACTTCAAGCCCCAGTAAGGTTTGAAGTCTTCATGTTGCGATTACAGCGTAACAGTGGAGGAATTTATTTTCGCTGGAGCCTTAGAGAGGGTTAGAAGAGCCTTAGTGTAGAACAGCAGGTGGTGAGCTTCACTATGAAATGCTGACCTTCAAAGTGTGGTGTGAAACCCATCACGGGAAGAAGGGAAAGCAAAGTGGCAGCTTTTGGATGCAGAGGTGTTTGGGTATCCTGTGTCAGCGTGCAGGCTCGCAGGAATGGCTCATGCAAGAACGCTGAGGGCGTAAAGTGAAATTAAATTCCCCATTGCAAAAGGGAGGGGAAAATAACCTGAAACACTAACAGTGCTTCACTGACAACACAACTATTCACATTGAGGAGAGAAGTCTACAAGGCCGAGAATGTCTCCGAGCTAAGGCTCGTGTTCAGGGAGATGATTGCGGTAAGAACAGAGAACAGGCTGTGTCTCAGTCCTGGCTCAGCTCCTGCTTTGAAGAGGGTGTGCAATTTCACCCCGAAACAAAGGACTCAGAATAAAGAGGGGGGAAAGAAACAGCCAGAGTATGGCTTCTGTTTAAGAAGTATTTTCCCAGGTTAGGACTCTTCACCCTGGGAAAGGGAGATCTCCTGCAGAACAAGCCACGAACAGTTGCCCTCTCTTCTCTACTGTGCAAGATGGTCAGGCAGGAGGTTTAAAACAAGACAAGTATGTATTTTCCTCCCCTGGCACTGTAAGTAACTGAACGGGGAGTACAGGGAAAGGCCAGGCACCCTTGTCAGCCTGTACATCCTGCTGCGAGTGTGGCAGCCTGAGGTGCTCATAAATGGACTTGGGAAGGATCAAATTAATGCAGCAAGTCTGTGTGTTTGCTACCTCTGCACAGAAATGCCATCTCCGGTTCTCCGCTGTGCAAAGACCTCTGAGGAGCTGCTCTGCCCAGGAATGAAAGCAGCAAAGAGGGGGCCAGAAGGAGCCCGTGTGACCACCAGTGCATCCATCCACCAGCAGGTTGACCAGGGCAGAAGGTAGATGGGATTTTGCAGCACTGGGAGGCCTTGGTACAGGTATGGATATGAGGAAGGTGAGCTGCCTCATGCTCTGCTGAGGGCAAGTGTGAGTATCATCCTCCTACTTTTTTCTTCTGAGGAAGCTTTGAACCCCAATTAGTGTAACAGGAAAATATAGAGGAAGGACAACCACTGCTTTCAGAAATGGAATCCTCACACTGCTTCTAAAAGTGCATTAGATACTTTGTCGCCAAGTCACTCTTGAATTGCTAACATGACGACTGTTCACAAGCAAAGGAAAACTAGCTATGCATTTGTTTAACAGGATAAAAACACTCCTTGTACTTTTTCAGTCTCATGAAGCTTTAAGTTCCTTAACTCAAGCAAGCTTGCTCTGTGTACTAGAACTAGAAATTTTAGCATTTTTGTTGAGCATACCTTTGCCAGGGAGAGAAATGGAGCTCCATCTAGAAACACACACCAAGAGCCTTTGGCTCAAATACAACATACTTGGTCCTGGGGCTCAAATCAGAGTTAGGTAACTGCAGTTCTGAACATGGTGTTTTTTTCTTTTATTCTCAGCCTTGCTAAAATACATTATATAGTTTTAAGTAACATTTTTTTCTCAAATGACTTTTACAAGAAGAGACAAAAGCATATTCTCAAATTCAGAAGATGGAGGTCTGAAGTTCTTCCTTAAACATGCCTTCAAAATGGAGGTCTTTTGCCATGAGCTCTTCTTCTACATCTTCTAAGGCCCACTGATGATCAGTCAATTCTAAAGCTTCCCATTCTGTCTGCATTGATAATACAGAGAGAGAGAAAAGAAAGCAACATAGTATTAAAGTAGTTCAGAAGTAGGCAAAGCAGTGCTTACCTTAAACTGCAACAAAAACCAAGTTCTATTAAAAACCAGGCACTCCTGTCAACTCTCTGAAATCAGTGTTTTACACTTAATTGGGTATTAGATAGTTGGTCAATACAAGTACATCACAGAAATTAGAAAAATTACATTATCTGCTTTTTGAAAACCCTCTAACCTGGAATAGTCCCATTTCTTCTTAAACAAGCTGTTTCTAGCAACAGCCCATTCTGTTGTGGGGGCTCAAGTGCTTTGTGGTTGGTTAATGCTTTAGTTCAGAGACATTTGAAAAAAACAATTACAGTCTAAAAATTTCACAACTGATCCCAGGCTTGATGGGCCTCATTAGACTGTTCTCCAACCAACAAGCTGCCTGGAGCTGCAGAGTTTAATAATTCATTAAACCAGGTGTTCATAGCAGCCCAAGACCTAAGAACAGCAGTTCAGCAAATATGAGAACAATCTGCCCCACTACTCACTTCCCACTGTCTATGAGCACAAATCTCTCCTCCTCTCACTCCATTAAGTATTGCTCACAGTAAGTATTCTGGAATAAGCTGCATACAGCCTGCAAAATCATGTCATGCGATGCCCAGCATGAGATTTCTACACTTCTCCTGCACTATCTGCGTTCTGTCTTTGTTCCTGATGGTGACCATGTAGAGGGTTCAGGTCCCTACAGGGCTGAATGGCAAAACTGCTCTGGAGAGCCAGCACCAGGAAGTAAGCAGAGGGCCACAAGCCAGGAGAGCACATGGCACTTGTTGGAACTGCACCTCAGTGCTGACAGTTTGTGGCAGAACAGTCACTGCTCCAGCAGAGCTGCAAACTGTGGCCACCCTCTTCTCTGGCTGATGGGGGGTTTTTCACCCAGGAAGGTTACTGAATACAAGAAACTGCAGGAGCTGGCCACGCTGACTTCCCAGGTGACAGGCAGTCTGTGGGTAAATCTGTACTGCAGTGCAGAAACCAGGACCTTCCCCCTTCGTGCATTAACTAGTGTTGTGAAAGGCAGAGGCAGTCTAATAAGTGTCTACAGAGACTGCTCAGGAGAACTTCCAAGACATCATCAAATCCTGACAGATTTTCAGTTGAGCTAACTTGCTTACTTGATTTTCTTACCCAAGTTCTAGCATGTGTCTCTCGGACTTGTGCTCAATTAAAGTATTATATTATCACCACTTTTTGGGAGACAGCTTCTGCTCTAGTACTAGGTCTCAAAGGAAAAAAAAAATCTTCCTCTGCAAAAGCAGAAGATGGCATGTGAATTCAGCTTTTGGATCAGGAATAACTAATCAGGTTTCCTTCAGGGTACTGGAGCTCTGCCAGACCCAGGGCAACTTCCATACCCTTCATCAGCTGTCAGCTCTAATTTTAGGAACAGGATTCCAGAGCAATTCCCTTGCTTGACATAGGGAGGGGATGAGTTACATATAGGCTATAGTCCTGTAAGTTCACAGCAAACAGGAGTTGCAGGTGGGAATACTGTACCTTAAATGCTTTGTTAGTGTCCGCTGGCATGGCCATTGCTGCCCCCGTCATTTGTTCTTGCATCACCCTAGACTGATCTGCAGCTACAGAAGAGAAATGAGAGGGTGATTTTGATTTGCGTCATTTAAACAGCATTTCTTGGAGCACAGTGCCACCAGGCTGGTTTCTAGCTATAGACTAGAAAGTTGCAGAAACACCCAGAATGCAATACTTATGTGCCAGAAAGAGTTCTCGGAGGACATCTGGTTCCCACTCCTCACATCTTAGCTAAATTTACATAAAATATTCAGACAAATGGAGGAGAACATGGTCTTCTACATTCCCAATGAGCCCAGAAACACTATCTCTCCTGCTCCAGATCTATCATTAAGAAATCTTTGCAACTTTCCTTACAACCAATCCTTACTAGAAATACAAGCAAGCTTGAGAGCAAAAAATTTCTGCACCTGAATTTGTTGAGAAGGAAATAATTACCAAGGAAGTTTATGAGCAGTTAGCCAACAGCTGGTGCAGAAGATTTGGGTACTTGCTGCAGGCGCTGTCAAACCTGGCCAGTGGAGAGTAACCTCACAGAAGTGAGAGAGGCTTTTGAGAGCTTTTTGGCTGGAAATTTAGAAATCCTTCCCCAGTCTCCCTCAGAAGTCATCCCATGGAAGGAGAAGGCAGCTCTTTCACAGAAGTGACAGTATCTTACCATTATCTTGGCCCAGGATCAGAGTATAAATGCTTCTGAGTCCAAACACATTCAAGAAGTACCAGGAAGCAGAGCTCACCCTGATAAATGAGAATAAGCATGGCTGATTTCAGTTCAAAGCTGGCTTGTGATCTCATTTTTGAAGCAGGCGCAGACCATTCAAGGGTTATTAACACATTCAAAATTTTCCAAGTGAATATTCAACTTCGCTTGTTGAGGACACAGGCTTACCAGGATGCATCCAAAGTGAGCAGTTCAATTCCCTGCTGCAACATTGGTTTAAAACGCAGTGTCAGAGGAAATGGGACCTTTGCTGCAAGATTGAAAAAAAAAAAAAAAAAAAAAAAGCCCAGTTTTACAAAGTAACACTACATAACGGCAAAGCAAATGGCAAAGCAAGTAGATGATTCTTTTGTTAAATCTCATGTAGCCTGAATGCAATGCCTACAATAACAAGTTAATGTCTACTTTTGAAAAAGCTGTAGTTCTGTATTTATTTTAATATTAAAAGACTTTTTGAAACTTAATCAGATGGCCAAACAATCACAGAGATTGTTTCAGTGACTGTAAAGGGAAATGTCTTTTGTTATGGAAACAGTTATCACATAAATAGTAAGAAAAAAGCCAGAACTGTCAATTTAAGGAAGAATTTTTGATGTGTACACCCTGCATTACACAATAATCAACTCCCTGGACAGGGTCAGAGGAAAATCCACCACATCAACTTGAATTTTAGGCAGTTTTAATAAATTTAAATATTGTTTTTGTCACTACATTTTTTCCTGAATACATGAGCTATTTTCTTTGTGACCATGGCTGGTACTCTGAAAATAATTTTCCCTCCTTTGCTATAGGGCAAGCAAATCAACGCAGTTCATGGAGAGAAGAGCAGCAGTGCCATAAGCCAAATTCACGCTGCTTCCAACTGACTGCTTTCAGGTAGAGGAGCAAATCTCTGATGCTGCCCAGACCCTCGAAGTCATCATCAGAAATGCAGCCAGACCCATAGGCTGTGTTATTCCAGTCACTTACTTGTGACAAATCCTGAGAATGTCATGTTGATCCAACCACCGATGAGGATCATAGGCAGAACATTGGTTACATTCCCTTTCATCATGTCTGTCAACATGGTAGGATCTGCAATTCAAAGATTTGATGTAAAGTAGCAGTGCATCACAATAAGGGGAAACAAGAGATTACTTCACCAGTGTCAGTTGTTTTAATTAAGAAACTTAATGAGGGATAACAGTCATATCCCACTATCTATCTCTACCATCTATCCCCTATCTATTATTATCCACTGTTGTAAAATATTTTGTAAAATGAGATGAGCAGCCACTGTGGTGGTGGCTGCTGCTGCCCCCAAAAGGGTCCTGTGTTCTCTGCTGTGTCTGACCCCAGCTGCTCTGTCTGTCTTTGACCCCATCCCTTCAGCTTGCTGAACTTGCTTGACCCCTCTGCAAGCTGATTTAACTAGAAACAGGACAATGACCTATCCAGCTAGTTTGCTGCTGAGGTCTTTGGCCATATTAGTAAGCTAAAAAAGTTCAGAGAAGGTTCTGCAAGAGCTGGTGCAAAAAACGGACAAAAGGACCTGAATGAGAGCAGGACTTCCCATTTCTGGCACCACTGAGGTGGTTGTGGTCTTGTGAGATACTGCAGGAAGCTGGAGGCTAAAGTTAAGCAAAATGAAGTGACCCAACATGCTGCTACCAAAGAGGGATCTCACCCCCCCAATATGCAGCTGCACAGTCCTACCCCCTCCCTCCTGTTCACTGAGCTCTTTGTAAAGTTGATTCACCTTGCTACCTTGGCAGAAAATTATCGTTTTTCTGCCCAGCCATATTTATGGTACCTTAACATACCTGTCATTGGTGAAGGAGGCACTACCTTTCTTTTTGTTTTCTTAAAAAATCCATCCTCGGGGTTATTAAAAAAATATTTCCGCGTCAGGAAAGACTGAAAATAAAAAGAGCCAACACCAATTCATAAGAAATGAAAAGACAGAAGTGTTATTTCTTGCTCAGACATGCAGACTTCTTATGAGCTCTTTCATAACACATCCTTCTTTCTTGGAGAGGTACTTCATTGCCGATATGCTCTAAAGCTCCTCTCTTCTGTTTCCCCGGATCCAGAGTACCAGCTCTCTGGCTTTCTAAAATTCTTAAAATAATTCTAAGAATTCTCTGACAGAGAGTCCACATTGATTAAGCAGCTTTTAGTGCTTTGTGCAAAGTTCTTGCTGGCGCGGTACTGATACCAGTATATCTGGCATTTTCATTCCCTCGAGCTGACTTATGGGTTTCACAACATACATGTTTTTGGCAGCAGCTGAACCAATATGACCAACTGATTTTTAGTTCAGCAAACATTACAGATGACGTTGTATGACACCCTTGTGATCCTAAGCTCTTATTAATCCCCATGTGTTTCTTGGCAGATATTAAACAATGGTTTGGATGCAGACTTCATTTTAGTATACAATTAAAACACCAAGAAGCAGAAGCTAGTGTTGATGTTGGGGAAAAGACACGTACAGTGGTCCTGTGTCCGGGTTTCCTCCACATCTGCTCCCGGCTGCACTTCCAGGCTCTG
>NW_010106202.1:0-203 GCF_000699245.1 Pterocles gutturalis | reverse complement strand
CCCCGGGAGAGCCCCCCAGCCGGCCTGAGCCCCGGGGCCTCCTGCCCAGCACCCCCGACACAGCCTTTCTGCTGGTTCCCTAGTCACCCTCTTTGCCAAGCACAGAGCCCCGCACGCAGCCCCGCACCTGCTTTGGGATGTACTTCCCGTTCTCCCGAAGGACTCTGCTCCGGATCAGCACTTGGCTAGAAAAGAGAGACGGC
>NW_010106201.1:179437-181370 GCF_000699245.1 Pterocles gutturalis | reverse complement strand
ATTTATTTAATGTATTTAATTTTTCTTTGTTTCTTTTATTAGATTTTTGATCCTGTCTAGCTTGAAAGACAAAGATAACTGAGAAACACACGGGACGGTGACCTCTCATAGTCTCATTTCTTAAAAAGGGAAAACTGAGAAAGCAGAAGGAAAGGTGTTTTACTCTGAGCGTTCAAAGCTTTGTTTTGGCAACCTCCCATATAACTCAGATGCCTGAAGAAATGTTTGAATAGAAGAGATCTTTACTAAAATGCAACAGTCACAATTTAAGTTATTCTTTGCCTACCAAAACATTTTTTCACACGTTAGACCTTCCCAGAGATAAATCCCACACCTTTAATTTTCATAAGTTTAAAAACAAATGAAGTAAATCTTTCTACTTTAAAAGTTCACAGAAGGAAGAAAAGGCAAAACCAATTTGTGAGGCATGTTCCCCTTAATACACATGTAAATAGATTTCTCTCTCTCCCACAAAAAATACATCCCTCATGCAAACACATATTTGGATTGGCTCCGTTCTTCATCCATTTCCAATCACAAAAGCCACCACTCCTCCCAATAGCGATCAAAGACATGAACACAGCAACTATAACAATTGCTACCATGGAGAAACAATTTAATGAAAACATGTGAATATATTTTTAGAGTCTCATAATACAACTTCTCAACTGGAATTGAGGGAAAACAGCATCTCATGACCATGGGTTCTATCAAGCCCACCAAAGAAATGCTCTGTAGAGCATAATTTGGGAACCATTGTGTCATACTTCAATCCACTAGAAACCAGCTAACCAAATGTAACAAATTAAGGGAAGTCAATTTAAAAGGGCAAAAATATCACTACTTGTTAGTGTACTACTGATAGACTACTCAGTGATGAGCTAAATAAGCACATACACAATCACTTTAGTTTCCAGTAATGTCATTCAAATTAGATTTTTCAGGGGATGCTCTAAACCAGTGCTGAAATATTAGCTTGTGCTTCTTCTTTTGAAATGACTGAAGAAACAGATAAATGTAATTCACAATATTTTTTTCCAAAAATTTAGGGAAAAGACTAGGAAAACTAATTGCACATTTTGCTGAGTTTTTGCCTTTATATGTGTGACCTAGCTCAGTTACGTCTGAACCCTTCTTAATTAAATATGACAGAAGGTCAGATAAATAGTCATTTAAATTCCTTCAGTTCTTGTGAAAACAGGTGGGTAGGTACAGGAGAGAGGTCTCTATAAATTGCTGAACCCAACAATAGGAAAATCTTAATCTGAAGCTTCCCCTTTTCAGATAGAAAATTAAATCAATCATGAAATATGTACCCAGAAAAAAGAAATTTTGTTGGCTCTGGTGCCCATGCACATCTTGTATTTTTCTCCAGTTTCTCCCAGTCACAGTAGCTGGTATTTCTTCCTCAGCTACAAAACTAATTACCCAGCCCCAGTGCCTTCATTAGGTGTTTGCAAGAGAGGCATCCATGAAAGACCAGAACGGTAGCCAACAGCTTAGCTTTTCAGGGTTGTAATAAGGGTCCTCAAAAATGCACCTTAAAGTAGAAAAAAAACAGAAACTGGAAACTACGAACTTGATGCAAAAGTCATCAGTGTCAATATTCACTAGATCGGGTTTGTCCCTGCTGTGAGCCACCAGCGGGCCAAATCCTGTGGCTGTTCTCATGAATGAGCTCACTGGGCTCACCCAGCTGTGAGCTCAGCAATTAGATTTGGTCTGGGAATTACTGAAACTGCTGTAATTGCCACTTCTGCGGTGTGATCCTGAACCCCAGCATTTCATACACACATTCTTCCCCAAGGAAAATATTGCTGGAATTTTTACACTACACCACTTCTGCCATGTAAAAATCACAAAGCCCTTCATTTAAAAGGATTTAAAATATGTATATGTCTCATTGCAGACTGCTTTTTGATCAATATTTAAC
>NW_010106201.1:153475-179415 GCF_000699245.1 Pterocles gutturalis | reverse complement strand
TACTGTACGCGCTTGGTGACCTTCGACCTGCGGATGCTGCGGAAGGCCCTTCTGACATCAAAACATTACTCAAGAAAATTCTTTTCAACAGCAGGTACTTTACTGACCTAGATTAAGTTGCTTGAGACGTCAAAGCTCTGAAAAAAAAAGAAGCTAAAATTGGCCTAAATGACTTGAGGCATAAAATCTGACCAAAGGAATTATGTCAGACGCTATAAACAGAGAGGAAAGCATGTAGGAAATATGAGGGATCAAAGGGAAAATTGAGTTAGTGTGATTTTTTTGTTTTCTCCCAACTAAAATAGATGCTCCTACATGTTCTGATGTGGAAGGAAGCAATGGCTGTTGGCTGCCACACAGCTGACTGCAGAATGTTTTTAAGAATGTTTTAAAAAAGAAAACCAAAAATGTGTTGACTGGAACACTCCATGTGATTCTGGGCTTTATTTAAACTCCCGAGTCTCTCAATAACAGGAATTACAAATTTACGCAGGAAAGAAGCTTTTCAGGGCTTTTGGGAAGCAAGACTTTGCCCAGAAGACTCTATGGGAAGAGGCACATGAGCGAGTCCCAGCGAGGTGCTGGGGCAAGGGGCCAACCTGCCCCCCGGCCCCAGCCCATGTTCCGTCATGGGGCAGTCGGTGCTACACTTCCAAAATTCCCACCGGTACATCTCTTGCCTTCAAAGCATGGGCAGGACGGGCAGAAGGATCAGTAAAAGCCAAATATGTGCCAAAAGAGAAAGTGGCCCAATGTTTTGCACTTCCAGCCTTTGAGTTATGAATTAAATCGTACATTCACAGTCGTATAGTTTTTAAGGAAAATCTTCCTTACTGAAATCCATGCTGGTTTTTGACCTTAAAAACCTACATCTCTTCAAGCACCAAAATAAATGGCCTGACTTTTATAGGCGTTGAACAGCTAATGTATTAGCCTCTTCAAAGCAAACTGGAAACGCTCGCTGCCGGTCCACAAAAGCCTGGACTTCAGTGGGCAGGTGTCGAATCCAATCCCTTCACTTTTACAGGGAGGGACTTTCCTGTCCTGCAGATTCACATAGAAGCACTTGAGAAAGGTCACATTTGCTCCATCCTCACGTGGTCGGAGGGCTGCAGCAGCGCGGACAGATCTGGGGACCCAGACCCAACTCCAGGCAGATTTATTTTGATTCAACCAGGACAAACATGAAATAGGATCTGCACTGGCACCTCTGCTAGGAATTTGAGGTTAAATCAAACATTGAAACAGTTCCAGCTAATTAATGATATAACCTTTAGAATGTGTAAAAATATATGACTTTCTGAAACGTATTGTAAAAGATCGTTTTTTGGGTGTATTTTGCCAGCAGCTCCCCTTCAGTGCTAATGCCTGTATTTTCCCCAAATGGGCATCTTAACACAGCTTTGAAAGATGAGTGTTTTAATTGGTTATTCATGATGGAAATGTTACACTGAGCTAAGAGTGCCCCACAAGACAGATACTTAGAAACCCAGTTATTTTTGTAATGGACATAAATAATCCGCTCGACAGTACTGTGGAAAACTCTCCCAGCTTGGTTAGCTGGCTCTCCAAGTTCTGCCACCACAGGATACAGAGACTGAACAGGAAAACAATGAAACTGTATATGTCTTAGAATAAAAGGAGTATGATTCTTTCTAAAATGAAAAACTGCATAAATTTGTAGAGAGGAAAAGAGAAAAATCTAATAGCACATGAACTACCACATGAAACCAGGGCTCCTTGAACTTCTCCAGATTAAACCTGGGGCTTTGGAGACCCTTATGTCTGTGGAGACCCCTTTGGCCATGAGGTTTAGTTGTGAAGTTTCCAGGTGGAAATGAGTAGCTGTTAAAGCTCTGGTTGGTACTAAGCCTGTAAACACCTGCCAGCAAAGGTGAAAGAGGGATGAAGCAGCACAGCTCTGGCTGGCTGCAGAGGCAAGGACCGGAGCACTAAGGAAAGACGTGGCTCCCTCCGGCTCTCTTGGGATTTGCCTCTCAGCTGACTTCCCATTGCCACCTTTACAAAGCCCACTGTACAAAGTACACAGCATGGGGGTGTCTCTACATTGCATTCTGCTTAACGATACGTATAGATCTTTATATGCCCCATTTGGTCAAGAAATGTCAAATGTGAAGGCAAGCAGCGCCATACCCTTATTCAGGGATGCGCAACCTGTGGATGATGGATTTAAAGCGATCTGTACAGGTACAGTGTGGGCAAGGCAGGGCTAATTGGAGCCATCCGTTGGATCACCGAAATAACCATTACAACAGCAACACACAAACCTCAGCCCGAGGAGCAGGAGGATTTCTGCTTTTCAGTTTCCAGTTGCTGAGCTCATTTCTAACTCTTGCAGAGTCACAGCGCTGTTCCCATTAAAAAGAAAACAAACGGATTCACTTAAATGGAAACACAAAATCCTTCCCTTGACATTGTTGCTTGTGCTGCCCTCTTTGACTGAATTATATCCCAGTCTCCTGGCGGCCCTTAAGGAAGTGCTTAAAGCCAGAGTCTGCGTAACACCCCCTGTGAGGAAGGGGTCACCCAAACCCCTATCTCCTACTGCTCAATTTAGTTAAGAAGAAAAAGCCTGTGCTCATATTCCAACACATGTTTCTGCTTTTCCATCTCTGGGAACTTTCCGTGTCATTTTTTTAATCTGTTCTCAGAGCAAATGTCAGTGCATTCGAAGTCCAGCCAGGTCCTTATCTTACCACCGAGAGGAAAGCCTGGACCTGTGTGCTGGGGGCAGAGCCCGCAGTGCTCGGAGCGGCGGCTGTGGGGCTGCCCCAGAGCCCCCACGTTTGGCTGGCTCCCGCTCCTGCAGCCAGGGTTAATCACATCTGGAGTGTCGCTGGCTTTGTTCCTGGCTTCACCAGCACATGAGACATTTTAGGGAAAGGTTAACAACTATCCAGGCAATGATGGGAGGACTGTGCCAAGCACTTGCCTCTGTGAAGATTCAAAGGGATGACCTGCAGCCCTGGCACAGCAAACCAGCCAGGAAATCTCTACCCCAGCCTCTACTGCAGGCATTCCCATCCTGGAGCACTGTTCAGCAGCGCTATAATCACACCTTCGCTTGCTACGTCAGCACACTCAGCATCTAGACAAGGCTTGAGGTGAAAGCAGAAGGTTTTCCCCTACATAGTTTCAACACTTAGATGTGCAAATCTCTGTAAGATACAAGTTTATTTAGTTTTACCCTTAAACAAAATACAAGAGAAAATAAGAAATTGCTGCCTGTTGACACTACAGACCAATATGATCTCAATTTTTCCTAGTACTTTTCTGTCTGTATTCACCTGCTGTCTGGCCCGTGCCTCTGAGACAGGACAGTCTTTTGGCTGTATGTGTTCTCCAGCCCTCTCAAAGTAGAGTTTCTAAGAGTTATAAGAAATAAATGATCCAGATTAATTAATTTGGAATCTAGATCCTTTCGTGAGCCAGAGCATCCCTGCGCTGAGCTGATTTTATGTTACTGCTGAATGATGCAGATGGGCAGTTTGCTTCAGATGCTGTTATAGTCTGTTGGCACTGAAGCAGCCTTGGTATAATTTAGGGCTGCCTAAAGCCTCTGTACTCAGTTTCCATCCACTTCTGCCCCAAGCACGGACATAGTGATTTTTTAAATGGACCTGCAAGCATCTGCAGCTGCTCCATCCGAAGCAATAGCCAGTCCTTTTTGTGCCACTGAAATGGCATAAAGACAATATAAACAGGGATAGGAGAATACTCTCTAGTATTTTACATTTTAAAGCTTTCATTAAAATTAAAGAAAATTAAAAGTTCCAGAAACAAATCAGCACTAGAGTGCTTAGAAACTACACCTTAAAAAATTAAAATACTCGAAGCACACGAGAAAATACTTTTTTCAAAGGAGATTTAATGAACCCTGACAGTTATTTCTATAATGTTTGTTATGTGGCATCACTAAGATTTTTCTGCTGGTGAAGGTTAAATGAAAGTGTTTTGACAGCTTTCACTAGAGGGATGATATTTAATATAGAACAGTTTGCAAAACAGTATTCGGGACCTGGGAATACCTTTTTAGTTAGTCATGGTGACCTCCAGCCCTGGGAAGAAAAAAAAAAAAAAAAAAGAAAAAAAATCTGTTCTAAATTCTGTAATTTCTGTTTTTAGCAATTCACCTCACAAAGGAAAAATTACCTGTGATTTTTAAATACCCCTTTAAGGCAAAATGGTGTCCAAGCACTAATTTCATGGCTTACATGAACTGAAGTCCTGAAACCGAAAAAGCCTAGAACAGAATCTGAGCAGGTTGGCTTTTCAGAGGAAAATAATTATCAAAATCCAAAAAGCTCTGAAATTTGGGTAGGGTCAAATCTGAAGTTAGCAACCCACCAAGTCTCATCTTTACCCCTGCACAGGAAAACAATGCAGAGTACAAGGAATGTCACCTGAACTCCATGTTAGTGAGATTGGGGCTCTCCAAGCTCATTTGCTCTCCCATAGAGCTTCACCCTCAGTTCCTTCTCTAGCGGTTATTGCATTGAAAGAAAACAAAGTGAGTATAAGAAAAAAATATGGGAAAATAGTGCTAGTGTTCTCTGGTGAAAAACTCATGCAGATAAGGTTCTCCACTTACAAAGATCAATACTATGACATTCATGCTGCTTTCTACCAAGTCTGGGATTTTGCCTTCACACTCAGAGGCAGCTCCTGTGGGTTTCTCAGCAGTCTGAGGATTATTTTCCTTCTCGGAAGCCTGTCCCTATACGGCAAAAGGCCTAGCAGCGCAGGAGTGTCAGATATACAGCTCCTATGAACCCAAGCGTGAACTGTTTGTCCCCATTTTGTCACACAGGGAACACAAGGGTGTGTTTGTGTTTACACGTGTTTTGAGGAATCCCACGGAACATAGTGGCAGTTTCAAAACTGTTCTCCTTTGGGATTTGTCAACCCAAACCATCTATTTCATAAAATTGCTTTATAACCAAGTCAACATTTTTCACCCAAGTATGCAGCTAAACTTTTAAGATAATTTTACATTTCCTCATGGAAAAAAAAAATCATATTTCCCTAAGAAAAACCATGAAAGAAAATTCTTAGAAGAATTAATTGTTAGCTGAAAGTACAGATTTCTGCCAACAATAAATTTTTACGATAACTTGCATGTGCTAGCTCCAGTCTTCCATACACTTAATTTTTGGTGCTTTCCAAAAGCCAACTGACTTTCTGGAATAGGCTTTCTTCCACAGAGTGCCCAGCCTTTGTGTATGAAGTGTTTCCACCTCAGCTCGTACTGCTGCAAGCTCTCTGGGGACAGCAGCGAAGGAGGGAACCGGGCTCCTCATCTGGTCCCGATTGCCCGGCAGCGTGCTGGCACCCAGCGCTGCTCAGCCGCCTCTCTGTGCTCTCCCACAATTTCATTTTTCACACACTCCGACAACATTAAAGATGACAAGACATAAGAAAAACAAAGTAAGAGTAACAATAGCAATCAAACTTGTGAAAGATCAGGAGGCGACAGTTTCAAAAATATTAATAACTGCAGGCTTGTTTCATTAGAGTGAAGCTGTATCTTACAGAAACTGGGAGAAGGGAGTTGTTGGAAGAACTAAAGGACTAACATCATTTAGAAAAGAGTATAAATTTGTCATTGGGAGCTACTCTTCAACTTCAAAGCATCTTCAGTCTCTTAAAAGGATTTACATTTGAGCTGAAGGGAATTTAGGTAATGGGCAGCTCTGAGAGATGTAGCCTCTAGCACAGTTTTCACATAGCACACAGCTAAAGAAACAATTCCTATTGAGTTTCACATGATGATTTATCATCTCTGCAATATTCAAGCTTCTCACTGCCTCTTTAACATTCACTACACGCTCTGTGAAACTATCTAGAAAATGATATAATTGACAAACCGTCCCCTCGGTCCTGCCTGGAAATCACACCATGACTGTAGCTGCTTCCAAACCAAAACACGAATGAAGCAATTCCCAGTTTCCCATGGAGTTACATCAATGATTTTGGTGCCATTTTCCAAGCACAGCAGCACAGACATGGTATATATGGGAACTGGGGTAAATCACACAGAGATTTTAGGACCAAGTCTATGTTCTAGGAAAGGAAGGAAACAACTGAAAGTACTTTTTTAAAAATAGAAATCCAGGCATTTCCCTAATTGGGATGCCTGAGTCAGAGCCCAGACTTCTACCAGCTAAACTACATTTTAACAACAGCTAAACTACTCAGCACAAGGCTAGGTTATTAGAGGGAATGTCAGACCAAAACCTGGAGTCAAAGTCATCCATGCATTGGAGAACATCTGTATCACGGCACGGCTCCCCAGCCTCACATCCAGACCCCTCACCTTGGCTTGCAGCATACCAATTCTCAGCCAGGGTTAAGCTCCTCAAAAGTACCACAAAACCAAGTGGTACCATGTACCAAGAAGCAAGAATCTGCTTTTAAAAACCTTATCATAAAGATACTTCACTTTTGGATGGAGAAAATAATCCAAACAGGGCAGGAGGGCCTCAGTTTCATTTTAGGCTGGTGGCCAGATGCTGAGCTGGTGTAAATTCAGGATGTCTTCACTACTTCAAAAATCTTCCTCCAGCTTTACAATCCTGAATATAAAATTAGAATCAATGTGATTTGTGGCTAATCATTTCGCCTCTGAGTGCTTTGGTGGAATGATGTCGTTCTTCTGCCTCACAGAGTTTACGTATCAGATAAAAGGTGCCATAAAAATACATTGTAGAAGATTTATTGTTGTGAGACATAATTTTCTGCCAACTCTTTCTTTTCATCTGACAGAACTTTCCTTTCGATCTAAGCAAAAGAACACCCTGAGAGAAGTCTCTTGACTTGAAAACATTCACGATTTTAGTTAAAATCTGAAGATACGTG
This sequence comes from Pterocles gutturalis, assembly GCF_000699245.1. Classification (NCBI taxonomy): domain Eukaryota; kingdom Metazoa; phylum Chordata; class Aves; order Pterocliformes; family Pteroclidae; genus Pterocles; species Pterocles gutturalis. The sequence goes on along the minus strand of NW_010106201.1, from coordinate 172,536 downwards.
TGTAATGTTATCCCAGTCCTGAAGCCATTTTATCCTGGTCCCATTCCAGTCACTGGGATTTTCCTGCTGGGGCACAAGGGGCTCTTTCAGCACCCATCAGCTGCTCTGTAGCGGTGCCCGTGTGCCTTGCCCCTGCACCATGGTAAAAGCTGGGCAATCCGAGCGGGTTTGATCTCCCATCCCTACTGTTGCCCAGCTTTCACACAGGAAGATCCTAACTCAGTTTGGCTTTCTTTAGTATCTCATATACCCAGGCACAAAGGTTTTAAATGCTTTACAAACTCGAATGAAGGCTCATTATGCAAAGGAAGGTGAGAATAAAATTTGAAAGTACTCACATTTTTTCCTACTTTTTTTACAGCTACTGATTCTTTGTCATGCAGTTGTCCCATCCTAACTTCAGAGCTTTTCCAGCTGGTTCTAGGGAGGGGCATAAACATACTTTCCAGGGAATTTAAAATTTAATGAATTATTAATAACCGAACTGAACTGCAGCAGAAGTTAGCCCCCTGATTTCTCCTGAAGCAATACCAAAAGGCAGCTTTTTCCTAGCTACTGTTTTCACTAGCACCCATAAATTGTTTTGTGTGAGGTACTCTGCAAAAAAAGTGAGCTTTAATGTTACTTAAATGCTTAAGTGTTTGAATATTGTGAATGAATTCTTGTGGTTTAATACCAGATTAAAAATAAATGTGCTCTTTGTGGTCTTCCTCTGTGTGACAAAGGCTGGTTTGAGTCTTTCTCCACTCTTTTGTTTCTTGTTGCTTATAGATAGCACTTAGGAAAACACATTCCCAGTGGCCCCATAGACTAAAATATCCTTTTGAAACAGAGGATTCCCTCCTCCTTTTTTGCCCTGAGGCAAATCTAAGTGATAATGTGAAATACCTGCACAGAAACCGGCATCTTTGCTCTCACTAAACTGTGTATTGCACCCCAGGGCAAAACAGAGGTGTGTGCGTAATGCAGAGCATTTTGGCAGGATTTGAGGTTTCAGACTCTCTGCATCATGTGATGATAGCTACTGATTCATGCAAAAGAAAAATTAACCCTCTAAACTCCAGAATGACATCTCCCTGAGCATCGTGACACTAATCCTGGGTTTAGGAACAGATGGAGGGGACAGAGAGCCTCAGAGAGCTTGTCTCCTGGACACCAGCGGTCTGCAAAGTGGGAGAGAGTCTCTTTTGCACACCTTTGGAGATAGTCCTTAACTCTCAGCTGGGAGAGAGCCTAAAACACTGTTGAATTTGCACCTGGATCTTGTCCTACATATAGACGGGCTCTGTCAGTGCCGGGGTGCAGCAGGCTCAGCGCTGCACTGGCAGTTAGAGCCAGGAATGCACAGCCTTTGGGAGGCACTGCTGGGGCAGCAAAGCTGCTGGTGTGAACGTGGCTATTCTGAGAAAAAAGCATGTTTGGCAGGTTTTTCCCAGGCCTGTGCCCTCTGACGCACCAGGAGAAGGGGAGAAAAGGCTGCGCAGGCTGGGCACTTCTGCCAGCCCTCCTCCCTCCAGGGGCTTCCGATGCAGGTTTGGTTTAGCTCTGAAAAAAAAAAAAATACCTGCATGGATTGAAAATTGAGAAAGGATAATAATTAAGTGAGTTGTGGGCAAAACCTACACTCTAAACCTGTGCTTCTGCTCCAGTTCCCTTACCTGCAACTCTGGAAGCACCTGATGGAGATAATCCTTGGGAGCTATGTAAGACTACTGCAATACAAGAAATATTTCTGCTGGCTTTTAACCTCCTTTTATTTCAACTGCCACAATGTGCCCCACTGGCTATAATGAAAATGGAACCACCAGTTAATTCAGAGATGGGGCTGCATGAGTTACAGGGCATCCTTTTGCATAGAAATCACTCCCTTTTCTAGGGACACTGATGCACTTGGATTTCCAAGATCTTCCAGGAACCATCTGAGCACGATCTGAATGAGAAAGACTACTTGAAGGGAGAATTAAATGTCTGTGAAAGATAAGATCTCAATCCAAATCTCACCTAAACCAGTTAAAGTCTGTTAACTCCAATGGGCCTGGAATCACTTCCTTGTGAAAAGAGCTCTGAAGCCAGGGCTCCCATGAAAATGCCAAATCCAACAGGAGGAGAAGGGGGATTTCAGAAGCAGTTGGCTTCCTTGAGACACTCCATTTTCCCCAGTGGTCTAATTCAAAGAGACTTTAAGAACAGTCAACATCATGGCAAGTGAAAGGCTTAATTTCACACACCAGTGATGGGGTGGAGAGCAACAGGAGAGGAAAACTGGCTGGAGTGGGAAGCCCAACCAAGCTGACATGGCAGAAAGGCAGAACTTGAAGCCAAATTTAACTTAAAATTGTTCCCTCTCCTGCTTGCTTTCATACTCTTTGTTTCCTGCTTAACTCTGATTTGAGAGCAATTTGGAAGAGAATTTTTTTTTCCCTTGATTTCACCCAGCAGACTTAGGAAAGGTAGATGCCAGTCCTGGATGTCTGTGCTAAAACTGGGGGGTGTGAGCATTGCCCACAGTGATGTAGTGTCTTCTGTGAACAAGACGCTAAGACACATTTCCTTTCTTTTGCGACAAAAGACCGCTTCAAATGTTGCTTAGACTCCAGAGCCTTCATAACCCAAGTCAACTGGTCTTTTCTTTCTTTTCTTGAAGAAAGAAGTGATAATTACGACAATATGCGGTATTGTGTCTCTGTGACTTTCATATCCAACTTCAGTGTTTCTAATGTAGCTTCACATTCATTCTTTTTCCCCCACCCACCCAAGAAGCAAAGGCAAAGATAATTTAGAAATCTTTAGGACTGTTTACATTTGGAATGTTCATGGGAAAATGGCTTTGAAATGAAAATACATTTTAACAAGAATGTTATTGTTTAGTTCTGTTCGGCTAAACATAACTTAAATACACTCAGAGTTTGTGTCTTTGTTTATGGATTTGATTGGCAATTTAGGAAACCCCCATTGGTTATTTGAAGAGAGTGTTTATTTAGTGTTACAGTTTTGGGTCAGCTCCCCTCAAAGGAAACTTCAAACATATAGAATGGCAAACCTGACAAATCATGTCAACACTTGGAATTGGACACTGCTTTTCATTAACTCTTAGGTAAACTAAATCTATCTGCCAGGGACATTTTTTGTTAAGTGGTTATCAACATTTGTGCTCTATCAAGTAATTTGGATTGCCATCCTTTCTGTTGTCTTCAGTTTTTAAAAAACATAAAATTAAGTTAGAAAAAAAGATGGAAGAAATGCATTAATTTGGAGGGGAGAAGATGCAAGGTCAGGTTTGACAAGGTATTTGCACACATAAATCCAACGCAGTGAGAGCAAGGAGGGTAACTCTGTCCTGAATTTGAGTTCAGAGGGATTAAAGGACAGTTTCACCTAGTTTGTTGTAATCAGCCAGAATCTGGCATACACACCACTTGCATACTTCTGCAAAATCTGCTGGCTGACTCGAGTTAGCTTTCAAAATCTGACCTTCACCTATCTGCCCAGCCTCACCCCGCCATTGCATCACCACCGACTCCTCTGCTTGTGGCGGAAAAGAAAACGATGGCTGTGCTTTGTAGTCGGAGTGTATTTTGCGCTGTGAGAACACTCCTGAATGCCTCTTTGGGAAAAGATGGAGGAAAGCAAGCACCTAATCTCTGAACCCTGAATGTGGGTTTCACACCCGTGGTGCAAAAAAGGTGCTGAACTGCTGAGCCCTGCGGCAAACATCCTGCACACACCCTGGCAGGATATCCAAGACACCGGAGCAATCCAGAGCAAAGCAAGACGACTGGGGATGCTAGGAGCTTTCAGGGTTAAGTAGTGGCTGAAGTGGAAGTATATATGTGTGTGTGTGTGTGTATATATATATAGACATCCCTATATATTCAATGAAGTGTAGGAAGTCATTCAGATGACCAAGTGCAAACGTTTGTCCTAGGAAAGCTGAATAGCTCCCTACACTGCACTGAGAACATCTCTGGCCATCGTACTAAGAGCTTAAAGCCTACCTGCAGGTATCAACACCGACTGCATTTTCTAGATTTGTTTCCCAGCTTTTTTTTAAATGCTGTCTGGCTGGCAAGAGTCTCAGAACTGATAGGAAGTATCTAAGTTAACAAAGTCAAAGGGAGTCACTCCATTAATATAAATGGGCTCTGAACCAAGTCTTAAGTGATTTGACAGAATATCACTGATCTTCAAAGCGGACATGCTTGTTGAACTCAAAAGCTACAAACAAAGCATTATATTATACAGTTTATTTGACAATCACAATTCCTCTTCCCCCACGCTTAACCTTGAGAGAACATCTGAGAGCCTTGGACATTTTGTTGGAGACCTCACTAATCCAAGTGTCTGACTTCTGGGTCACACCAACTCCAAATTAATCCCAGTTTATCTGGGAATCTCAGCTGGAGGTTTCCCAAGAGTCTCTCTGAGATGTCTGTGGTTTTCAAGCTCCATCTGACTCAGAGATCTTTCAAACTGCTTTTTACGGCATTTAGGTACTTTCCACATCTGGTCCTGAAGCTGGAAGTGTGTGAGACTCAGACCCAGTAAAACATAAACTGAACTTTTATGAACCCCATAAACAAAGAATAAAATAAAACATAATATCACTGTTGCTTTGCAGATTGGTCTGGTTCTTTTATTTATTCATTAATTCATTCATTACCCTTGCATTAAAACAACAAAAAATGGTTTTAAGTTCTATAACTTCCTGAGAAATACAGAAAACCAAACCACTGGTTTGGTTTTGAACCTGCCATTTAATTCTTAATATCCAGGACACACCACTGCAGACTTTGTCAATATTGCTTAGTTAAGCCACATCCCTGTATTTTTCAAAAGGCTGTTTTTTCTCCCCCTTTAGTAGGGTTCCCATAAATTATTAGAATTATAGTGCAGGCAGATTCTCTGTTGGAACTCAGTACCGTTGAGGAAACAATGCATTTTTAGGTTTTCATAGTGGTCTCTAGACAACTGCAAGTATCTCTCATATTTGTAAATGGAACTTACATACCACGACAAGCTGTACACATGGCTTCCACTTCAGCTCACCCATTTGTAAGTATATATGAACAATTGTCCATATGCAAATATTTTAAGCAATAAAATCTTTGAAAGCACAGCAGATACTGTACTTTTTCCTCCTAACAACTATCTCTGCCAATACAACTCTAATCTCCAGATTCTGAGGTTTCCTACATCTCTGTCAATACCCATTGGTTCCAGAAAATACTCAGCCCCGAATCTCCCAGCACTGCCAGCTGCTAAGAACCAACGCATGGGGCCAAAGCTCCTAAATTTCCAAATGTACAGATTTGGTGTTGGCCACTCAGCTATTACTCCAACAGGTTTGGGATCAGGCCTCCCCAAAGTTTTTGTCCTTTTTTTCCACACTCTCTGTCCCTCACCTTACCATTAACCTTTTAAAGTCTGAACTTTACACACTCAGATTCTTCTAGTATATAGTTTTCATCCATTCATGTTTGGTTTTGCACAGAAACTCACTCTGCCTGTCTATAGACAATTCCTTTTTCCTTCTCTGTACAAACTGGAACAGAAAACTACAAGGCAACGGCTCTGCACTTCCCAAACTTTCTTCCCATGGACAAACCCAAAAGGGCTCTCGGTCCAAACAGCAGCTTGCCATTCACTCTCAGCACAAGGACATGCACATCTACCAGGGACTTGCAGGAACCGGGGAGCTTGATGTCCCAGTAAACATCCTCAGGTGCCTGCTGGAATTTAGCTGCAAGACTCCAGCACTTTCTAAGGATGAAATAGAATTTAAAATATCTAGTGCGTTTCACAAGGATGTGAAGATACCTATTATGCAAATTTTTAAAAGTCTCAAAAGGAATTGCCTGGAGTACTTAGAGAAGCTGATGAAGTGTAATAACCGTGGAGGTTTTTCCTTGCTCCACAGTGGCTGGCTGAGCTCCTCGCAGCGCCAGGGATTTCAGTGGGGAGCAGGATTGCACTACAAATCACCTGCTCCATCGCTGGGAACAGAGGCTTGGTGTGCCCAAGAGGAGAAAGCAGTCCCAAGAGTGCTCCAGCACGCCTGTGCCCGCGGAGCTGTGTATTGCTCAGTTTTGTAGCCAAGGCCCTAGGGATCCATCCAAAAACCTTCCTTGATATTTAAAGCAGCAGCAAACTAGCCCTGAAATGTTGGTACGACCAGCTCTAATACATCAGAAACATTTCTCATAGACAGGTTATAAACAGAAGGAACATTTTGCAAATAAAATGCTCTTAGAGTAGTGCACGCAAAGCATGTTCCAGTATAAAAACTGGGGGGCACCAAACTCTGTTGCCACTAAATTCTATTTTGATTCAAAACAACATCTCCCGAAGAAAGAGCACAACTGACCATAATAAACACAAGACAGTAAAATAAATAAAGCTATTCCTAGGGGGAATTTATAGTTCTGAAGTAATTTAAGAACAGAAAGGAGGTCAGGAAGAAGGATCACATTATAAAACGAAAGCTATTCTGACCTAATGAATAGCAAGGAGACATTTTGGCCACCTCCTAGGAAGCACTGATTAGGGCCACTCAGCAACCTCTCTAGGTGGTGGTTAAAATATCTTGTTTCTATTCATTAGTTCAGTGCTGTATTCATTCCACAACAGAGGAGTTTACCAACCCTTCCCTCCTCCCCTGCAGCACCCCTGGTTTGCAAATATGTCATCCACAAGCAAAAAAAAATCTGGAATTGTACATCAACGTGCCTAAATCTTAATTTTTCCTTTTTTTTCCCCACCCCTGTGATATTCTGTATTTATACAGAACATCAGCTCTTCAGAAATGGCAATGAAGCGACTGCCTCAGAGGAGTGAGGTGATGCTGGAAAAGGTTGGTTAGAGACCATTCCCCTGATTGCAGGCGCAGAGAAGGAATGTGAGTGAAGAGCAGAGACACTCATCGTGCTTCTGATTTCCCTGCTGTCACGCATCGGGCAGGGTCTGTACACAGGTCGCTAGCAAGGACTGAAGCTGAAGCAGCCGGCTGTAGGGTCAGGGTGTGCACCGGGGTGGCTGAGAGGCACTGCAGCCCTGGATGATGCATTCCTTGGAAAGGGATATTCTGTATGCATTAAAGCCATTATATATGCATAGCAGCGAAGGTATTGTACACATTCATGCTAAGACTGGCCTTTATACAAAGGACATCCTGACCCACTGGTCTGCCCCTTTCCTGTCTCAGTCTCCTAACATCTCACAAATTCAGCCAGTGAGCTGGGGTAAGGGTTGCTTCTGCTCCCATCACTTCTCTTGGGAGTAAACCTCACTGCCTTGGTGGCTAGAAATCTTCTCTTCATTTTCAGCCTGGAAGTGTCCTGGCTAGTTGCTGCTCGGTAGCTCTTGCACCAACATTTGTCATTTAGCTTAAATATGTTCCCTCCCCCTTTTATCTTCCCCGCTCAAACCAAAAAAAATACAAACCCATCTCCCTTTTGCATTCATATTGTTAAGACAAACACACCAAGCTCCTCAGTTCCCTCCTGCAAATAAAGGTTCTCACATCCTACAAGTAGCCCTGATCCAGTGTGAATTAATCTTCCTTAAATCCAGGGCATCAGACAGGCACACAGCACTCACAAGTGACACAAACAGGTGACAACCTTCACCTCTCCATCATGCACACCCCAGGACCCAGGGCTCAGCCTCTGCTCCTCCACCCGCTGCCAGGGCTACAGGATTTCCCTGGGAAGAATGCAGACAGGCGCCAGGCAGCAGGACACTGCTCAGAGTGTCCCCAGCCCCTCAGTTACATCTTTAGAGATGTTAAACATGGCCTTTGAAAATCTACCCTGCCCAGAATTGTCTCCAATTTCACAGAGATTCTGGGAACAGGATTGTTGCACCTTGTTCTGGTCAAACTGGCGTGTGCTGCACCAGTACAATAGCTGGAGGTAGAGATTTAGTGCAAACAGAGGCAGACACAGTCTTTCTATAAAAAAGAAAAGTATCTTTTAAATAGAACGTATAACACCTCAAGCTCACAGCTTAAATCCATGCAAAGAATCAAGTATGTTATAAAATCCACACACCTGAGACCTATCACCATTTAAAAAATGTTTTTCTCTGACTGAAACCAGAAGATTTCTCTCAAGCCAGCAGGAAGAAAAAAAAAATCAGCCTCTGTGAGACCATTGCAACCATATTTCCAGAAGGTCAAGAGTCATTTCTGTCTGCAGTACCACCTGCCTGTCATGATAAATAATTTTTGTTCTGATTTGTGAAGTTTGCTGCCACGGGAATGAGCCCATTTGCTTCTTAATGTATGTAAGATGTGCAGCATGACAAAGAATTTGCAACATACAGACATGGTCCGATAGCTTATACATCTGTCCTCAATATCTCACTCCCCAGAGACGTCAGCTTTTCAAGTGCAAGCTTACAAACAGTACTGATCCCTGACCAATACGTTACCTTAAGGTCTAGGCACTAAAGAAACCACAGAACTTACAGTGAGGACTTCTTTCCAGCATTGAGACCGTGTCTGTCACTGAGAAAAATGCAGTCAGTGCTCTTGCTTTTAAAACAGATGTTCCAAAAAACATGCAAATATTGCAAAATATTGGTATCTTGCACATCTGTATAGTCATGCAGATTCCTCCTATCAGCACTGCTTGACGTAATGAGTAGTATATGCCAGAATACTTCTGTAAAGAAAATGTTTCTAGGCATGAGGCTATGAGAGGAGCTGGGCTGCACAGCTTGGCACTTCACTGTGTGCACCCAACAGCGGGCATCAGTGCAGCCCTGGAGAAGGTGCATCGGGCGCCTGACAAGAGATTTCGGAGAGTCCATAGTGCCAGCTCAGACTTCTCCCCTTATGTTGGTCAGTGCTCAAATTGCCAGGAGAGACACTGCTAGGCCAGGGCTGAATGGCTGGGAAGATATCAGTACTAAAATAATTGTGTGTAAAACTATTTTAAAAAATCCAAACAAAACAAAAACAAAAACCAACACAAAAAAGCCTCCCTGAAAAGCGCTATGATTTTATACCATTAAAAAAGATGTGGGCAACATTAAGAAACTACACAGTCACTCTTCTGGCTGTACAGGTGTTTTGTGAGTGGGTTTTAAGACATATTACCACACCGCTACAGAGAAGAAATAAGAAATGCCACAGCTGTTCTCTGCCTTGCAGCATCTATTCTGCACACTGGAACCTGGCTGTTGTCTCGCAGGATGCCACAATGCCTAAAAAGACCCCAGTATCAGAACTCCCTGAGACTCACCCCAAGTTATGTACAAAGGTCCATCTGCTCCCATCTTACGCAATGTTACTTACCATGAGGATGTTGGAGAAGGAAAGTTTGGAAAACCTAAGCAGAAATACCCCAAGTATTGCATCTGCTTGCGTAACCTGGCAAAATTTTCCAAATGCAAATCCTCTTAACAACAGTCTCAGACTTTTTTGAGGTTTGGGAACTGTGTTTTCCACTGTTCCCTGAAGATCAGCAACACATTCAAACACATGAAGCAATTCTGGTTGTCCTGAGCCACCAAAATATATGGCTCAGCATGTTGGTAGCTTTTCAAACTACAGCTTTCCCTAAAGTGGGTTTATAAAGGCATGTGTGGCGGTGTCAGCTACTTGCCTGCTGTACCCTGGTGCCCAGCACTGGGGTTCTGTAGCACGTGCACATAAGCCCATGATTGGGTGAGATGCTGCAGCAGCTGCTGATAAAGCTCACAAACCGCTCCCATCCACTGTTATCCTGATTGTCTCCATCCCAAAGACTTTCCTACCATTCTTACTGAAAACAGCTCTGGGAGGATGATTTTCACTGTGGTAGAGTGCTTGAGCCTGTGCATTAATAGGATTTGTATGATTTTATCAAACCAATAATATTTTTGACACATGTAGCGGTTTTCTATTTGGGCCATCTGTGGTCCCAGCCAGATCCCGTAGTGCCGGACCCTCCCAGCACATAGCACGGGCCACCGCACAAGCCATCCCGTCTGAAAGCACCACCACTCGCTCACGTTCTCTTTCGCTCCCTTTCCCTCCCCCAGACATTCTTTGACATGATTAGTGGCTAAATCAGATTCTTTAATTGAAAGAAATATAACTGAACTTTCTTCTGCTGGGAATGTGCCAGAGGCCACATCATAAGCAATGTCAAAGAATATTGGAAATAATCTAGACCTCTGACATTTGTGTTTAGCGATTCAGCATGCCCCAGGTGGTTTGTTTGGGATCGGAATTTGTCACTGCTGTGAGGAGATAGTCTTTGGTGGTTGAGGCTTAAGGATTGCTGCAAAGAGATATAAGAAGATATGTTTAAACAAGTCACTGGAATGCTATGCTTTAATCTCCTACAACGCTCTGCACAGCCATGTCCAGAAGGATTTCTTTGGGAGAGATGTCCAAGCATTGTCTTATTCTCTCTGAGATGGCAGCAGCTGAAAAAAAAAACCTTTTTAGAACACTTTGTAGCTCAGGTAGGAAATATTGAAATGTAACCACCTCATTTAGTATTCACACCATTCCTTTGTCTTTCCATCCCATCTTCTAAACACAGGAACAATTGGCAGTTGCTCACTGAACCTTCTTCCTCAACTGTACAAACCCAAATTATTTATGAGATCCCACAAGTGGGCCTCATGTTACACTTTTCAGATAAGATTTGTATCTTCCAGTGTATTTGTCTTCTCAAAGAATCACTGGGCTGGAATGACTCTTCAGAGGTCACCTAATCCATCGCCGTGCCCCGAGGATCATCACGTACAGTACAGCCTTCTCGTGCCAGCCCAACTCCGCACAGTCTATTGCAAACTGAACTGGTTGGAGCTCAGACCAACCTTGATTCATTTTCACTTACACTTACTTCTCTAATGTTTTCCAGAGTTTGCAAATAGCTCATCCCTGACACCCCTATGTACATCCACAGGGAGAACAGCCCCCTGCCCAGAGACCCTGCGTGGGCGAGAACCGCCGCGTGCAAGCAACACCTTGAGATTTGTAGCACGCTGCAGATTTACACTGTTGTGTTTGTTACACTTACAAGTATGGTAAAGCCAAGCACTTAACAAATTTTAAGTTCCTCCCACATTACATGACACTCACTTCACACATCCATGCACATTTTGGACAGAAAATGTATTTCCCAAGAGTTATGGTCTGGAGAGTAACAGTTTGCTACTCTTGTGCTTCTGTCTTTTGTGGCCTCTACTGTCAACTTCAAACGAATCATTGTTAATTGTTAGAATTGATTCCCAACCATGTTTGATTTATTGCTGTCTGCTGAATTGATTTATTGAGTCACTGCTCTCCCTTCGCGTCTCAGGTGCTCGCTGACAGGCAGGGAGCTGCCCCGCGCTTGCACTCGCCACTCCCCTGGAGAAGCAGAGCTGCTGGGAGACACAAAGAGACTTTTTCTGCACAGCAGCTAGGGACCACCGGCTGCCTGGGCGGGGAAACCCTCTGACACCTCCTCATTCCCTCCAACAGGTTAACAAGATATCTTCCACAAATAAATCTTTGAAATGGAAATGTGAATGCTGATGGTGGAAGACCCACAGGTGAATACCCTCACCCAGTGCACACACACAAAGAACCCCCCAAAAATATTCAATATTTTGAGAGTTTTGCTAAAGTATTTGCAGTATTCACTTTTCCCGCTGCACATTATTTGTAAAATGGAGCAACAGTTGAAAGCGTGTCCCAGGCATGAGGTTTGTACCCCCCCTTACAGCAGACAGCTCTCGTTGCCAGCAAGGCAGCGCTGTTTGTTCACAGCATCCCTGAGTTTGCCACCTCTGCAAGTCCCCCATCATGTCCCCAGCTGTACTGAGCACACGCCTACTTGCAGCTTTGCTGGGAGGTCACCTCCCACAAGTACCCAGTTTTTGTCAGTCCTTAGGATTGTTACTGGATAAGGATTTCACATTCTAATCATCCAGGGTTGGAGCTTGTTACAGCTGGATTGTTCTGCCTTGGGAATGCACTCTGGCCTCATTTGACAGCAGCCACTTAAACTGCCCTAATCATGCTAGAAATCATTGGAAAGATGTATTTTGGGGAGTATTTTGTGACCACTTTTGTGAATTTGTATTTACGTAATCTGCTTTTCTATAAATCTATATTTTTCTCTTATTTTTTTGCCCCACAGTCAAACCACTTATGACTGAAGTAAAAAACAGAGCTATGACTATTTTTCTTGCAGGCAACATCCCATAAAGTTTTAAAGACAGATTTAAACAGTTACAGATTTAAAAACTGCAGATTACTTTGTCAACTACACTGTAGTTGACACCCTTCACTTTCTACCAAACAAATATTTATTAAAGTACAAATGGGGCAAAAAGAACAATTTTTTTTTTTTCCATCCTGATCCAATGGAGAGAGGATGGAGTAGAAAGTAGCTGCTCTAGGAAAACATTCGCAGAGAGAAACTTCTTGCACAAGAACAGAGGGAGATCATGGGGAGAGGGTAGGAGGCCACGTTGCAAAGCCAATGCAGGATGGAGAGCAGACCCCAGAAAAGAGGGTCATCCCTTTATACAGAGGTGCCTCTGATGCTCGGCTAGTGTGAGGAGCAATGGCAAATCCAGATGAGGACCATTCTCATCAGGACCCTGAAGGAGCTGGGGAGTTCATGATACTGGATAAGGCCACACTTGAAATTAGGACTGAGGAATGAAGAACTAGGTGCAACCTGCCTGGGTATGCTTACAGCTCAAAACCTTGGCAGGGACATGCTGTGAATGCCCAGGTCTGGAGCACTGGCATTCAGGGGCTCCCCAGAGTGGCACGCTGGGGTGGTCAGGACCAGGGCTCTAGAAATGGTTCATGCCTTGCAGTGCCATGCAGTATCCCAGCCTCCCTCTGAGAGCTTCAGACTCCTTTGTTGTCTTGTCTTATTACTGCCTAATTCTGGAAATATCTAAAGATGAACGTCTGCAATCGCAAGCAATAAATGCAAATACAAGCATCCAGCGGCCTTGAGCCCTAGCTGTTTTTGATCGTGGTCTCGCCCTGCCAAAGGATGACTACACATGCCGAGATGCCAGTCCCTTAAACCACAATGTCCCCAGGACCCCAGACCTCGATCTCTGCCCTTGTCTGCTGTTATACTCCTCATGCAGCAAACACGGCCGTATGGTGTGAGCCTCGCAGCGCCAAGCGCGGAGGACAGCCGGGTGACAAGGATAGCTGTGGACAGGGGCAGTGGCTGTGCCCAAGGGACGTCTCCATTTAAAGGATAAAAATCTACAGCTTATGCTTGAGATCACCACAGTGGCATCTGGTGACATGCAGAGCTGTGCTGCTATTTACATTTTTTTCAGCCCCCATACCTAGTTTCAAGGATTAACAAAGGTGGGTTGGACACAATCCATCCAGGTGGGGACAGCCGATAGACAGGGGCAGTGGCTGTGCCCAAGGGACGTCTCCATTTAAAGGATAAAAATCTACAGCTTATGCTTGAGATCACCACAGTGGCATCTGGTGACATGCAGAGCTGTGCTGCTATTTACATTTTTTTCAGCCCCCATACCTAGTTTCAAGGATTAACAAAGGTGGGTTGGACACAATCCATCCAGGTGGGGACAGCCGATAATGGCAGCATGTGCCAGTTCACAAAATAAGAGCTGGGTGGATCTTCTGCCAAAATTCAGATTACTTTTCAGAAAATGAAAGCAGTTTACAAGTCTCCTTCAGCCCAGATCGAAATACCCCCAGCACCATACAGAGTGTGTCTGCTTGTCCTGACTCTTCTGTTTAAATGGAAAACTGATCGCAGACCTGGAAGCAGAAGTGGCAGTGAAAGCTGTCCTAGGGCAGGCTGGGGCTGACCACAATCAGAGGGAGGAAGTGTCCCACAGGTGGCCCCAGTGCCACTGCTGGCTCCATTCTCCAGTCCCAGTAAGGTGCCGGTGCCAGCGAGGACCTCCTGTGAGCACTCGGGCTTTTCTCCTCCAGTACAGCACCCATCGAAGTAGCTTTGGGCTGGTCTTGGATACTTTCAGAGAAAATTTTTCAGGGAGTACTCACAGTGATTCTCCTCTGTTTTGTGCAAAAAAAGTGGCTCCACCATGGATAAAGAGTCTCTACAGAAGCCTGTGTAGGCAGCAAGTGGATTTGTTCATCCCTTAACGTGACCACAAAGCTGGAATTAGACTTGCAGCAAGCTCTTGAGAAACAAACTCAACCGTATTTATCTTGGCATCCCTGTCAGGCAGCATTTGATTAGGAACACCTCAAAAAGGTGGCAAATCCCCATCATTTTCGGTCTCAGGTGGCATTTATGGAAGCAGCAGGCTGTTTAGCCACTCCAGCCTGGTTTCCTTTTCTTTTTCTCGTCAGGTAACAAAACCAGGATGTGTCGGGTGTGTGTTTGTTCTGCACATACCCACACCATAACACACAGATCAGTTACACAGATTTAGGTGCTGGATAAAGCTGGTCAAATTAAAGAAACTCTATCTTTCACAGTGCTTCTTCTGTAATTATCTAACCAATTATTTAGGCATAAATTTTGCTGCAGATGCTTATAAAAGACTGGATGCCAGAAAACCCTGCTGGACTAAATCCTGTCTGTCGAACCGTCAAATGCTCTGCTGTGAAGAGGAAGAGTCAGATCTAGCCTTATCATAAGTAAATATGTGAAAGGCAGCAGTAATGCAGCTTTCATTGGGTCTTGCCTCAGCACTAGAGGAAATGCAGCCTTTTAAAATAACCAGATAAAAGTCAAGCCTCAGCTTCATTCACACGCACCATATCTGCAAGTTCTGAGCACTGAAAATATTAGAAGTGTATCTTTCTGCAGCTCTAAATAGACAGCACAGAAGCATGTAGCATTTGTCTTCTTTTTTTCCCAAGCTTTTGCCTTGGGAACAGGAGATTTTGTTTGCCACAAGGCTATATTTTGTTTCAAAATCACCCGACAAACAGGATTGCTGCTATATGCTATCAAAATGGGATGCAAAAGCAAGATCTTCAAAGCACAACTTAAATAACTTTCGTCTTAAAAGAGGAGGGAAACTAATTTAAGCATTTTGGCTATGCATGAAGTGTTTAATTTCTGAAATAAAGTGCTTGCCATTAATACGTCCTGTTAGAGGCCATAGCTCTCAGCTCTCCCCACACCCGTCAAAGGGCACGCTCTTCTCGGATTGTTGGTACTAACTTTTTGGAAAATGGCATTTGTTGCTCTGAATGCTTTGTGAAGCTATTGTAGCTGGAGGGGCAAGAAGAATTTTTTCCTTCGTTTGTAATGCTTCCACAATCCTAAATAAGCATTGTCTATAACACTGTCTGTATTGCCATGTCTTGTTCCCACCCACTTACATGGCATAAGATCCTTCGGTTCAGAGCAGTATCTCCAGCAGCCAAGAAACTTTAAACTTCACGTAAAATGAGAGCCACAAATCACCGTATAAATTCAAATGACTTTCAGCAAGTATATGCCCCAGACCTACTTTCTATGTAGACAACAGCTAGTCTTCTCTGAATTACAGCAACGGGGCCTGATCCTGCAAGGTGCTGAAAGCCACAAAAGGCAGAGGGGGCTGAGGACCCTCAGAGTCTCGGCATTTTGAGCTGCTGAGTCTCGTCTCAGCAGAAAGAGGATAGTACTGGACAAATTTAGCTTTGCCCTTAGGAGTCTTATCTCGCCTCCTCCACTCTCTGACCCCCTAAAAAGGCATCTCACCGGGCTGGCTCTTTCTCCAGATCTTGTTTTAATTATTTAAGTTGAGCTAGAAGAGTTTTTGTCATTCCTTTTTGTGGAACACTCTGTACTTGGGGGGCCTCAGCTGGATATCCTGGGTTATGCAACCAATGGTTAAAGCTATTGTTTTCAGAAAGAAATTGCATGAATCTCATTAAATGCACTCTGATCAGGGGAGGCGGGACACGTCTTTAAAACTGCATTTGGATCCAATCCTATTGTCCTAGATAGGGCTGCCTGCCCTCATTTCTGATTTAGTCTTAAAGAAACTATTGTTTAGCCTTAATTAATTTCATATTGGCTCGTATTATCACATTGAAACTGGCATTCGCTTGGCGATGCCTTCGGATGGGCAAGAATGGCTATAAACCAGAAGAGGGCAGCAATTTCCCTGACAAGACTGAAAATGCAGCACAATGGTTTATTTAAAACAGGTTTGACAAGGTATAAACAATGCAAAGGGCACTAGACTGGCTGCAGTGCGAGCTAGAAATGGAAAAAGAAAAACATGCATGCAAGAGCAAGGTTTGTCATTCATTACCCAGCTATTCAAAACACAGGTGTATAAATACTTCAGGCTTTATTGGCCTCTTCGCTCAGATAGTGTCGAACATTTGTTATCAGTCTTAAGACGCTTTATAGCCACTACGATGGACTACAGCCTGCATTCATTCAAGGAAGAGAACCACTATGTCACTTTTCTTTCTCTCCAACCCCCACGATTTATGTACATAAGCAGAATCGGTACTGGAAGTTCTTGTTCTTCAACACATCAAAGTGGACCAAAAACTAGCCTTCAGTCAGGAGCCATCCTACAAGCCAAACTAATTCCTGATGCAATTTTATTTCATTTTTGCCTACTGTGAAACTGGCAGAAAGGCCCAGTGACGACAAAAGATCTCTTGCTCCTAATGTCTCTGCCTTGGTAATATCCACCCTCTCCCTCCACGGACACAAGCCATTAGCTGGCACTGTTCTGAACAGATTGTTTAATACAGAAAAACAGCAGAATATTAGCAAAATTTCTTTGTAGCCACATTGCTTTTCCCTTGGTAAGAAAGAAAAGCTAATCAAGTCACCTGCACTCTGTGTGACGGGTAACGCACAGCTGGTGACAGCAGGGCAGGGCTCAGGAAGCAGCACCCTGAGCTGCTGAGATGTTTTATAGAGAATCTCGGTGGCACCATGTCACCTATTGCCTTTGGCTGTGCCAAGCTGGGACAACAGCCTGGGGGTCCCCACCCAGAGTTCCGTGTCCCCATATCCCTCCGAAAAGCACTGCAGGAAGGAGGCGATCCCCCAGCTCCTCCCAAGGACATCTCATTTTTATGAGATGTCTGAAATGCAGGAATTGGGATTCCTGGCAGCTCTTCCTCACCATACATTTTCCCTTCCAAAAGTCAAATGAAAGGCAACTGCCAGAGCTAAACAGGCCAAGTGCTGCTAACCCAACATTTCCAGGGAGGCCAAGGGTTTTTTACTGAAATGTGAGGCAGGTACAGCTCAGCACACAGGGCGTGAGTCGCTTGTTCACCACTCTGTCAATCTCTGCTTAAACAGAGGAGGCAGATCCTTCTGTGGTGTAAACTGCTGATCAAATAGATTCCCTGATTCCAGTGACAATTTTAATGCATTTTTGTAAAAATACTTTAAAGGTTTTGGACACTAATTTACCTTGTGCAAACACGGAAATCCATAAGGGGTGATAAAACCAAATAGCTCCAGGAAAAAAATCAAAGTAGCTAGGCATTATGGAATGAGACTAATACATCTTAAACAGAAATTCTCTATCCCGTCTAGAGAATGACCCATCCAACCATTTTTAATATATGTTTATCTTCTTTCATGGAGTTTAGCAAACAGTTTGAGGAACTGTTTTGGTATATATCTCATCTCAAATCTAGCTTTTCAGTATTTGTAATTTGCAATATACTCTAGACATGCTAATTTCTCATTAGAAACTGAACTTTGAAAGAAGAATCCAGAAAAAATTAAAACCTGGAAGAATAATTTTGAGTATAGAATCTGAAATATATGTTTTCCTGAAGTTTATAAACACTCCTCTAAATAATTGAAAATCCTTGCATCCTGCAAATTATGGAATTACAAACCCATACAAACTGGCATTGCTATTCACAATACTATTCACTATTATTTTTATTTTTTAAATGCCACCTCTAATCAGTTTTCTCCCATCACAACATTGCCCTGTCATCGCTTCCCTTCCCTTCCTCCAGGCAAATCTTGATGTAGGAAATGCAGGAAAAATTTTGTGCTGAAAAACAGTTGGGCAAGATTCAAGAGGTTTTTTTAACAGCATCTTTTATCTCCTGATCATTTGCTCTACCTTTGACCTTTGTTATATCCTTTTCTATATTTTTCCTTCAGATGACCTGTTAAAAAATTGAAGCTTTTTAAAAAAAAAAAAATCGTAAGGTTATATATCACAGGTTACCGTTGCAACTGAGGTTCTTTCCTTGCAAGTTTCTAATGAAAATAGTTGATAAAATTTCCATGTTTTTTTTTTCCTGCTTTTCAATCAACCCTGAGAACAGCTGAGATGTTGCACATTTTAACATCACTTTAAAATTCAGCATTTGATATTAAACAGGAGATAAAAAAACTCCAACATAATTACTTCTTTCATATTTTTTTATCTTCTGCAAGAGTAAAAAGTAACGTTCAGATGGATGTCTAACCTGAATGCAGGATGCTGGGTCACTCTAGTTTGCCGATTCTGATAGCAAACCTATTTGTGAAAGCTTTCAAAGAAAAGCAAGTTAACATTTCACCCCGGGAACAATAGGGGAAGAGCCATCTCTAGGTGAGACAAACGGTTCAATGACTCGTTTTTAAAGTTTGCTTCTTTGGCGCTTTTATGATCTCCGTAACAATAACCCAAGCAGCACAAGAAGGATGTTTATCAGCTGAAATCAGCTGCAAAGGTAGCAGTAAAGGAGAGAGAAAAGGAGATGAAGTGCTTTGAGTGGGTTGTTCCCATCTGATACGCGCCTCCCCAGAGTGTTCCTTAGAGGCTGGCTGAGAACCGCTCATTTCTAGAATCCCTTCTAAAGTCACGTCTATGAAGCCATCCACAGGCACTTCCAGAATCACTGCTATCTAAAAGATAAAGCAAAAAAAAGAACAAAAAACCCCATAAAATCTTTTTCCATGAGCTCATAGAATGGCATTATGGATTGGGAACAATTTGACATGTTTTAGCTGTTACTATGGGTGAGCAAATTAGTGGTTACACAAAAAAAAAAAAAAAAAATCCCCATCCAGAGTTTTCTTCTGAACTGGAAGCTGACCAGCAGGTTTGTATGAAGCGTGGTTAGATGCAATTTTTCGGATGGTGCTGGGATGAGTGTCCCA
>NW_010106201.1:122678-153412 GCF_000699245.1 Pterocles gutturalis | reverse complement strand
CCCCCGGCATCCCGCTGCCCCCCGCAGCCACATCACCCGCTGGGGCAGCCTGCCTTCGACCACATCAGACACCTCCTTCTAATTAACTGCAGCAGTCCCTTGGGGTTTTCTTAAACAAATTGGGCAGGGGAAGGAGGGATGACACCGCATTGCTTTTCCTTGGGGGAAGAGAGGCGGAGGAGAGGCAGGTAGCGGGGAGGGGAGCCCCAGCTGCCGGGGGGCCATGGGCTGGACCAGCCGCCCTGACCCCAGGCTGTAAATCAGGGGAAAGCAGCTGAACTGCCCTCCCGGGCACTGACTGACCCACGGGAGTTCAGGCCACCAGGTTTTTCAGTTGGTGAAACCCCCACTGTCTGGGGCCGGTACATCTCACGGTCCGAAGAATCGAACCCTCCATCGGCTCTGCTGGGTGAGCAGCGGCTGGGTTCAGATTTTGGCTGCAAAAATCTGTTTGCAGAGCCTGGCCTGCTTCAGAAACAACACTCAGACACCACAGCAACAGGAAGCCAAATAATCTTTACGAATTTTGTAGGTATAAGAAAGGAGAGCAGAAAACAATACCCCCACCCTCCAGCCCCGAGCAGCACAAAGCCTGGGCTGTGCAGCTGCTGTGGAGCTTTTCTCCTCCCCTTCTCCCCACCCCAAAAAGAAGGGGAGAGAGCATACATAGTGACATGAAACACTTCAGAGAAAAGCAAACAAATACAGGCTTCTCTGGAGAGTCAGGAACTTAATGATACTATAATGCTCGAAGTTTATTTTCCACTGCCTCGGGCTGCTTGGCAGAACGTCACAGTAAAATCACCAGGCATGAGAGATTAACTGATGTCTCTTTTGCTATGAGGCTCCACACTCTCCTGTTGAAGGACTTTTACACCTGCTGAGGAATGCTGCTTCCCAATCGGCACCAGGAGGGAAGCCCACAGCCTGGGACCACGTTGGAGCAGGTGAGTTCCTCGGCCAGCTCCCGAAACACGGGCTGAGCTGCGGGAACCAGCCCAGCGCCAGGCACTGAACCGACCTCTAGCTGCAAAGATCTGCAGCTAAACCATCAGATCAACAAACTGAAACTCACACACAAGGCACAAGGGCTTAAAATCACACCCCGCTCTGCAGCCAGGTTCATTGCATCCTTGGGCTTGAGAAAAAATCGTGTTGTGGTACAAATCCTGGGCTTGGCTGAAGACACTGAAAATTCCCCCTCTGAGCTGGGGTTTCACTTAATGTATGTCAGAACAACTAAATGTGTCAATTTGGTTGTCAAATGTTTTTTAGAACAGGTGGATCTGCTGTCGGCATGTCATATGGGTTTACACGGCCTTAAACAACTGCTTAAATACAGTGTTCTTGTTCCCAAGTACAAACAGGCAGCAGCAGTATTCCCTGTAAATTATCTTTTGCTTCTCATCAGTTTCCTTACCAGGTAAAAAAATGTGGATTTAGTATTGGTGAAATGCATTAATACTGGGAAGAACAAGAGAGACAAACGACATCAATAGATCTGTCAGAGTTCCTGCTCCTCCCCCAAAGCTTTTGCTTAACTTTAAAAGCAGTGGGACATTCTGCATCCAAAGCTCCCTCCGTGCTTATTTGAAGGCCAAGCATTGGAATTTTATTAGCCTATATCAAGAACTGTTTCTGTAAACTTTCCCCAAAAGAACATTAAAACCATTTGCAGCATTTGAACTAGATGGCTGCAGAAGAAGTTTTTTAAAATCTACACTAAATTAAGCAAATGAGCACTTGTGCCAATTTTGGTGGCATCATTGCTTCTGCTGCATCCTGAGATTTCAGTTTCTAAGATCACTAGAGCAGCCTGGCATTGCAGCACAAATCCCACAGCTGTCAGAGCCACATGTTTAAATATTCACAGAGAAACCTGGAAGAAGTCATACCCCATTTAAACAAGAAAGATACTATTTACATTAGCCATTATTTAACAACAGAAAAAGCACTTGTACAAAGCAGGGGAAAAACATGTTTCTAAAGGTCCCCAAGACCCATCAGTTCCCACTAGTTTTAGAGGGAATCGGGATCTGTCCTGCTGCAAGTGGTGCTCAGGACCTGGTGGGAATCAGTGGCACGACTGAGCCAAACATCATCTGAAAAGCACATAAAGAGTAATATTTATGGACCAGATTTTTCACAGGTTTTAAAATATTTTTGTTCTTGATGGGAGCTTCCAGGTGCATTAAATATCTATAACAAAATAGTTCCCAACAGTACTAATTGGCACTAATCCCCACCACACAGGGGACTGCATCCCACATAGGACACGGTCTGGGTCGCACGGTGCGGGAGCTGCTGTGCCCCCCCGCAGCCCTCCCCAGGAGCAGCTTAGGCACCTGGAATTCATATTACAACACATCCTTACGTAAACCAGGTTTGCATAGAGAAATCCAGTGCAGAAGCTATAATTTTGTTCAGATATGAAGTTAGAAGCACAATTTAGTCTCAGCCCATCTGACTACCTCTCTGACTGCGCCTTCAACCCTCTCCTGCATTACAGACACTTCTTATATCTTGCCGCCTTCCTGACTTCAAATGCCCCTGGGGCATGAACGGTGCTTTGCTCTTGCTTCACACAGCACCTAACACAGCGGTATAAATAACCAAAATGAATGAATCAGTGCCACAAACAGCCCTTGTCTGCAGGAATCTGCTGAATCAGCAATGCTTCCCAGGGGAGGTGCGTTTTGTAAAGGCTCCAAAAAAAATGTGGAAAGGCCGAACGCGAGGATGCCCTTACAGATAAAGCCACACAGATGTTTCAAGCTACGTTACTCAAGAACTGGTCTTGGGAAGCAAAATTGTCCTGCCCCATTGGATTGTCAGGACCATGGGCAACTTGCCCCCAACCCGTGCTGGCCCATAAAGCCCACTGGGTTAGAATGGGCAGCTGCCCTCCCTCGACACACCCAGCAGAGATGTGGCTGGCACCAGCCCAGCTGGTTTTGATTTGTCAGCCTGCGGCCATATCCATTTGCAGCTGGGAGAGGCCTTCAGGTAAGATGTGGAGCAAGGCTTGAACTTACTCCTCTGGCCCCCAGCAAAGAGCTCTGTGCATCCCCTCTGCCAGGGCTCCCGCCAGAGGCAAGCAAGCGCACAGACAGGACTGGTGTGCGCTGCTCCCATTAAAGGTGATGGGAACTGAGAGCCCAGCTGTCCCTGGTGCCTTGGGAAACCTTCTCTGGGTCATTTCATACCTTGTTCCAGGTCAGTTTGAGGGAAAAAAAAAAGTTAAAAGGAAATACAAGGAAATAACCAATTCCACTGATGTTGGCCCAAGTTTTCCCTAAGTATCTCCTTCCCTAGGTGTTCTTTGTTTCACCCTGTGCATAGACAAACCTCTTCTCAAAGCCCAGCAGACAGTGCCATGTAATCTCATTCTGCGGGGATGCACAGCAGGTGCGTGCGGGGCCACGGGAACCACTGCCACGCTCCAGCCTGCTCTGGGGATTCAGGGACGCTGAGGATTGGGCCCTGGAGAGCTTTACTTCTGCCAGAAGAGAATGTTTTAACACAGGTTGTCCTGGGAGACTAACAACGTTCCTAATGTATGCAAAAAAAAGAAGGAAAAAATAGAAAAAAAAAGTGCCTAGACACAGAAGAGAGCTCAACGACAAGCTTATTTGTCTCACGCTGCAGTGTAAGTGTTCTTTAGGACGGGATCCTTAAGCCATAGCTTGTAAAAAGCTGTTTGTTTTGTACTGACCTTCTCCTTTTATGTAACACGATAGGCATGCTTCAGCGAGTATTGAATGCAGCTAAACATATGTCGTCAGCTGTGCATTGCTGCCCCTTCTATTAAAATGGATTTTGGTGGCATATGTGGGAATGGGCTTGCCACAGACACTCCAGGGAAATGAGGGAATACAGGGCAATTAGCAGGAGCAATCCCCAGACCTCTCCGCTAAGCCTCCATAGGAAGTACAAAGACTTATCTCATGGGCATGGAAACAATTAAGGTCAACAAGTAATGATGGAAAAGGAAACTTTAAAAACAAGACCATGGTAAATGACCTAGTAAACACCCCTCTTGCCCCCCTCGCAGACTTAGGACGCATTTCATCTGGGGTTCATATGCACAATCTAGCTGGCTTCTGCCTCCTCAGCGCCCCTCACATAATGACTTCCCTTTGCAATTTCCTGGAGGAAGTTGCTGGAGTGATCTTTTAGTGATAAAAATAAGCCATAGTGATTCTTAATTTTCAGTCAAAGAATTCTCCTAATCTCCTAATTAAGGAGAAAATGGCAGCAGTGTCTTAGAATGCATCAATGGGACAAGCGGCCTCTGCAGAAGAATGCAGTTACTCTGGAAGAGAAGGATCTTATGGATCATTTGGCCAGATGGATAATATCCTGCGGTTGATTCCTTCTCAGAGGTACGTACAGAAGCACTATTTTTGATAAGGGAGTTTCTTCACATTGATTTTCTTTTGTACAGGTCGTTACTGTTAGACAGTAGACATTGTTACATTCTTTCTCACGACTTTAGAGGCATTAATTGAATACTGACGTGTCGGCTGTAATTGGTAATCCATGCTCTGTCACTCACTTTCTCACTTCCCTCTCTAGCAGGAGGAAAGAATTTCTGAGGGCTGTGATGACACCAGTGAGTTCTCCAGGGTTTTGTGTATTTGTTTTCATCAGTCATACTCAACATATGGTATTTACATGTCCTCTTCACGAGCACTTGATAGCTGACCTGGAACGCAGCGCTCGAGTGACTGCTGCCAGCTTGGAACTCCCAACTTACACATGGAACGAGTAGTACCATGTCGCTTAAAACACGGTTCTTCACCCAGTCAATAAAGCCACAGCGTGATGTGGGACGCCCCTCAGCATGGATGGGGAAGGGGAAAGGGGGGTTTCTCATTCGGGAAGGCCATCAGTTGCTTCCAAAATGAGGCACGTCTAGTGACACACCAAACCTGTTTGAGTTCAAGTACATGCGATAACATCAGATCCTGTCTTTAAATAGTTTGCTAGACAAAGACCTTTCAGTTTATTGCCTGTATTTGTCTGCTGGCCAGACCAATAGGGTGGTCTGTGCCTAGTTATATACTTTGCAGCTGAAGACTAAATACAATTAATAACTTATTTTGGACCCGTGTCCCCGTCTGACAACAAGCCATGCTTATTTTCTCCTTTCTTTCTTTCTTTCATCACCTTAGCAATTTACTACAACACTTAATAGAGCAGTTTGAGCTATGAGGAAAATACAGATAAGATCATATTAAACAAGTGTAATCATTTCGCAACACAAGGCCAAAAAAACTTTAACCCCAGATTTGCAGGACTTGACTACTATTAGTGCACCATCTGAATGAAAGAACGTAGTTAAGAGAAGGTAGGAAACTGGCTTTGTGCAAGTATCTTCTGTTTCTTTGTTTGCCTGCTTACCACATCATAATCTCAACCTAAAAACGTGTCCATTCAATGTCACAAATATATCTGAAGTCCTTGTCACTTGTTTCTACTGCAGGGTACTCACAAGATGCTTTTAGAGAAAGTATTCAAGCAGTACGTGACTGGAGGCTAAATCTAGCATACAGTGACTGTAACAAACTATGACATCTGTCACAGCTCTTCTTGGATAAACCTATAATGATTGCTCTGACCAGAGAAGACGACATCTGAAGTCAGTAACTGAATAATGCTAATGATACTTCATAAACAGCACAATTTAAATAAACGATGCACTTCTCTCAAGAAAGATGCTGAGAGCTGGGAGCAGTCTGACTGGCAGGTATTTCCCCCCCATCCATTCTTCTGGCCATAAACATCCTTGTGAAGTGCTGCAGGCGGGGAGCTCTCATTTTATGCATCTCAAACTGCAGCAGAAACGACAGCATCTAGCAGAGGAAATACATGTGTCAAATATGTCAATAGAGATGATATCATTTCATCTCTGTATTTTTGGCATCAGTCTATATCTATTAAATAATGGCACATGGGTATCATCTGGTTGCATATGCAGTACCACTTTAACCTCAGCTGCAATTATTCTCCTTATTGTAAGTTCTCTGAGGCAAGGAATGTGCCTTCCTCCCCACCACTATTAGCAATTGGTTGTATTTTTGCGATGTTGCAGATTACAGCAGAGAAAATCAGGTGTTCCAGGTGTGTAGCTCCACAGACGGGTCAGGCGATGCACCAGTGAGCTAACAGCCTAAACAGGCAAGACAGATAACAGAAATATCATCCCACACTCAGAGCTGATGTGCAGAGAGGTGACACATTTTGCCCAGGGTCACGGAGAGGGCTGTGTCAGAATGCAAAGCCAGATTTTCCTAGTCCCAGTCCAGTATCTCTATTAGAAATCGTTACTTAACCACTGTACTGAATGCACTTGCAGTATTTGATATGTGGCTTTGACTAATGCTGCTGGATCTGATGTGTCTGCAGCTGTTTAAGGAGTAAATGTTTGTACCATAAATTATTTTTTTGAAGATGTGGCTGTTAATAACAGTTCCTATGCATTCCTAGTAACCATTCCCCATTAGCCACAGCAGAACCTCAAAACTAGCCGATGACTGACAATTGTTATACAGGGCAGTATCCCCGTGTTAACTTATTCACAACACCTGTCATCACTTCTTGTCGGTAATCTTGATCTAGTTAT
This sequence comes from Pterocles gutturalis, assembly GCF_000699245.1. Classification (NCBI taxonomy): domain Eukaryota; kingdom Metazoa; phylum Chordata; class Aves; order Pterocliformes; family Pteroclidae; genus Pterocles; species Pterocles gutturalis. The sequence continues at coordinate 146,784 of NW_010106201.1, read as the reverse complement.
GATTTAATTTATGCCTTGTGTGTCATAAGCCAGCACTTAATTTTTTTCAAAGCAATCAAATGAACTCTTTTGTTGATCAGCCTCATTTCTCTGACAGATGCTGAAATTAGACTATTTTGTGAGCAGCTCCTACCATTCTGGCAAATAAGCAGCGTAGCAGCGCCACTGCTAGCAGCTTTCAACTCCGGGACTCTCAATATAATAGGAGCAACAATGCAAAATTCCCTACAGGAAGGAAAGGAAGTCTGACAGCATCCACAATTCACGTTAACATTAAGCTAATGACAGAATTTGTGACACCACAAGATTGGATTTTGAACTGTTGCTGAGTGTGCCAAGCTTTGCTTTAATTTTAAGGGGATTCCTCCTGCGAACTTCGCTCATGTGCTTTGGGCAAGATTCTCACCGCACATTGTCTTCATGCAGTGACAGTCACTAACACGCCCTAATGGGTGCCCTGAAAGGCAGGTACAGAGCTCATCTCCTCCCTGTCAGCATCAAGACAGGGAAAGTGTGTTTCCCAAATGAAAAGGTCATTGCAAAATTAAAAGATGGGATGTAGTAATAGAAAAACTCATTTTGTTAGAAGTTAACATTGTCTGCTCTTCCATCTGCAAGGCATCGCTGCTACAAGGCATATTTTAAGCATTTCACTGAAAAGGGCCACTTGGGGGGTAAAGGACATTCATATAACCTAGCTGATACCAACGGGTGAAACTAATGCCAAGACCCATATTGTTATAGCATTCTCCCGTTACTGCTGAGTACTACAGCAACATCAAGAGCTTTTAACTGAGCAAGAAACACACCATCCAAGGTGCCCAAGGAGTGAAACCCCCAATAAATGAAACAAGACTGAGAAAAATATACATTTTAAAGAAAAAAGAACAAAGGCAGAGATTTTAAGCAGCTATCTGAGCTGTCCGTTATCATACAGGAAAATACCAGCACTCACAGTGCAGTCTTCAGGAATCTCCCCAGATTCCCATGATCTTTCAGAGAGAGACCAAAAGACCTCCAGAGGTCAAACCTTGAAAGTTCTGTGATTCTGAGATCATTGCGACTGACATCACAAGGACACCAGCTAGCTCCCTCAGCTCTCATGGGCCCAGTCCACCAGCTCCCGTGGACTTCTGTATGCACAGTTTGTTTAAATGTTCCCTAGCCTGATCCGCCTCTATCGAGGGAAAGCTGTCCTTGCTCAGGATTTTCCCTCTGGTCCCAGGACCTGGGATTTCTGAAGGAAGATCTTACCAGTAAAAACTGAGATGAAGAATTAATGAAGTTCCTTGTCCTTTTTCATGTTCTTTGTCACAGGGTCCCCTTCCCATCCCTCTCCAGATTCAACTCCAGGAGAGCTTTGGCTTTTCTAACTCCATCCCTGCATGCTGGGACAGTGTCTTGGTAATCTTCCTGGGTCACCTGTTCCTGCTCCCACCTCTTGTGTGCTTCCAAAACTCAACAGAAGATTGCCATGCTATGAATACAGACAATCCATGAAAGATGCCATGTAAGGACTGTTCCAGTCACACCTGGGAGTGCCAGAAAGGCATCACAGCAACAGCTGATTAGATCCCAGATGAAATGCAGTTACAACTCCCTCAGCAATTGCCCTCACTGAGTCTGTGGCACCACACAGTTCAAGTCAAACTGGGAGGGAACAAATACAACAACTGAGTCATCCTTCTGCCAGTGATTTCCTGTAACTTGGGTCATTTGACAAGCAGCTCCAAATTAAATCTGAGCTGATATCTCAGCACTGATACTTATAATCCAGGAACTACAGAAATTCAGCTCTGGATTTGGATCTGAACAACGTGGCTGGGCAGCCTCTCTGGAACCGGACAAATGCCCCGAGCTTTCAGACTTCAGTGCGTTAAACATTTTGTACAAAGTCAGAACCCAAGGCATGCTATTTTCAAATCATCACAGACTCAAACAGTAGCAACAGGCAGCAATGCATGGGTTAATCCTTTTCATATAACGCAAATCAACAAAGGCTTCCTCTCCACAAGGTCTAAGGCAGGCAAAGCAGTAGGCATGTGCTTGGGACAGAAAATGAAAGATCAGATCCTCTACCAGGGAAGAGAAACCTAAAAGCCATCTTCCTTCACAGCTGTCATTCTCCCTTGGTGTTACCGTTGCAGATCTGTATTTGATTTCAGCATGATTCTGTGCAAACTTATATTCATTGTATAACAAGCAGAGATTCAGATTTCTGTACTGACTGACAGGTAGACAGATGTATTTAAAATACATGAATTAATTCAGAAGTAAAGGCAAATACTATTTTGTGTGTTTTAATTTGTTCCAGCAAGACTTAGGAAAAAACCAAACTAGAACTTTTCTTGGGATTTTTCATTCATCAAAATCTTTTGTAAGGGAAAAATGCCTAATTTCAAACACTCATGGTAAACTTTAGCACAGATAAAAGCATGCATAAATATTTGTAATCAGAACTTCTCCATGCTGAACATAAACCGACAGAGATGATGATTACATACATAAGCACATGCGCACACATACACACACACACGTGACCACATTTATCCCTTTTGCTAAACTACTTCCTTTTAGATTAAAAGGTCAGACTAATCAGACAAATTAACTACAGCTGGAGAAAAATTTTAGAAAGAAAATGCTTAAAATAATGGCATTACTTTTTTTAACCACATTGTTGCTTCTTTCAAAGTGAACCAATTGGCCTGTGTGCAAATGCAGCAGAGCTAACAGTTACCGAAAGGGAGAATGAGAGAGGAAGCATTCACTCAATCCAAATACATACACGGACATACATGGAGACAGCAAATAATCTGATTTTGTTTAGTCAATAACCATGTATAGACAGTCACGTTACCCCTTCACACATGTTGAACAGAAAGCAACAGGCTGCTTTTTGTGCACAAATAAATGAGAAGTTTTAAGTAAAACAATTTCCAGCACCACCCACTCGAACAACAATATTGTCATGGCTTCATTTTACCACTCTGAATGGTGATGCAAGTTTTTGCCTGTTTGGAAATGTAATGTCGAAGCAACTTCTTGTTTTAATTTAAGCAAGCAGAAGCTGCCAACCATTTTTGCTTTCCAGCCAAGAAGAATTTATCTTACACATTTATTAAGTCATCATCTAGTTAATTACAATCATTTTGTAAATAGTGTAATAGAACGAAGACAGCCATCCAGCACTGTTAAGCTAAAACTGATATGAGACACAAATGGGCCAGGGCTCACAGCAGTGCAGTCACTGTGATTCCAACGGTATCAGTGGAAATACCCCAGTTCACGTCAGCTAAAGAATCAGCCCACCTACAGTTCCCCTGCCAGAGATTCTGCCATAAATATTAGATGTATTTTTTCCAGCCAGGACTGTCTCAGCAATACTCCTATCCATCTTCCAAACTGGTGTTTTCACTTAAAGTAGCTGCTCTTGGTGGTATCTTTCTTGTCCGTGGCTGTTTGGGTAGAGAAGAGGAAATAAATCCCAGAGGAAATAAAGCTCAGGGGATGGCACTTCATTCACAGAGCACAAGTGTCAAGAGAAAGGCTTGATAGACTAACACTTGTATTGTGCTTGGGTGAAACCCTCCCTGCCCGAAGCTTTTAATCTTAAAAGGGTATGGAAGCTAGCGTGTGGTTTTCTGGGGTTCTGTTTGTTTGTTTGGGTTTTTTTAAGCAGACTGATAAGAAAAAACTAAGATCTTTTTCTTTGGAGGATGATATCTGATATGATTGGCTAGATAATAACCTATTTCTCATTCTTCACACGACACTGCAATCATACTAAATTGATAAGATCAGGAGTTATTCCCTCCATATTCTAAAAGAGGAGAAGAAAGAGGCCAAATTCTGCTCTCAAATCTAACTGTAAAGAAAGTTAGTTCAAACATTCAGTGAAGCAAAAACACTGACAGAGCAGAATTTGGCGCGCCATCAATTTTCTGATGGCTACTTTACATATAAAAAGTTACACTGGATTAACAAAATTATGTGGTTTTAAAATAGATAATTAAAGCAATACAGCTTTATGTGAAAATACCCTTGAAATAAACTTAACCAAGTTTATAGGCGTTTAGCTGCACCGGTTAATTTACAACGCAGCTGTAAATTGCAGCGAAAATGGTTGGCAGCAGCAGTCTTCAACATACTTATATCAGCACAATGGTTTACACGAGCTTAGTTTAAACAGAGCCTTAAACCACATCAATATCCACGCCGAGTCAAGCTCCTGCATCCTCCTCTCCTCGTTTTGTTAGTTTTTCTAAACCAATTTTAAAAACATAAAGTATAATTTGATAAATACGAGTAGATCAGAACACAACAGAATAGCCAAAGTTAGGACACTTGGACACTGTCTGAAATTTGAAGTCTTTGCCTTATCTGCTCTAACATTTAAATATTAATAAATGGGGATGTTAGTGCAGAATCTCTGCTCCCTGTATTGTCTGAACAAGTGAAACTACAGCTCTGCTTTGCTCTGCTTCTTTCAAGCAAAACTCATTTAATGAATTAGAGGGGTTTGGACCTGTGCAAGGGTCAGTCAGGGATATAAGTTTTATTTTTATGCCAAACTACAAATATAACGTATAGATGTCATGTATGAGCTGATGGTGCATCTCCTCAGGAGGACAGGACCCCTGGAGCCATCCTCCCACAGCCACTGCCCAGCAGACTGCAGGGGTAGAGCACGCTGCATATTAGCCAAACACTTCAGCAGGTGCTTAACTTTAATTACCTGCTTACAATCTGCAGGCCAGAAAGGTTTATGAGCCCTTTATAACGGCTCCTGTTGTAAATCCTAATCTTTGACTTTTCCGAAATTAGAGGAACGGGAAGGGCAGAGACAAGCCTTTTCTCTCAGATAGAAATCAGCAGCTTGTCAGGGATGGAGAGCAGATGCTGGGAGATTTGGAAGAGCCAAAGCATCAGTTTTCAGCTGTTGCTTGCCATACTCAGAACAGCTTTTGGCTGAGGCATAGCCCGCTGCTGTCGCCTGCCGCGGTGGCACAGGTGAGCCCGTCCCTGCACCCGGCCGGAGCTGAAGCGCTGGCACGGGTGCTGCCGCACGGCCGCTCGCTCAGCTGGGTGACTCAGTCCTGCATCCTCCACAGCCTTGCCCTGCTTCCCAGGATGAATATACAGACGTAACATATGAAGAAGAGCAGAATTCACAGACATGACATGTTATTTTAAATATCTTTTTTTTTTTTCCCCCACTTTTCATTCAAGGAAGCATACAGCTGCCTAAGCTGCTGTTTACACCAATGTCAGAATGCTGTCTATTGTAAACTGGAAATTAGGTTGCAAAGACATTTCAACAACTAGTAAAACTACTCACAGTTCATCTGAAATTACATTTTCAGGATTCAGAACAAGTTACCTCATCATCATAAATGACCCCATTGTCCAAAACACAATAAGGACATGTCTTAGAAAGAGACAAAGATGTCATTATTTTCCTTGGCCTCTATTAATAGAGATTCCCCCAAACAGAAGAATCATTTGAGTGGAGATATATTTGGAGGCAAATAATGAATAGGTCCTTCTAGTTATTCACAAGGCTATACTGTTGCAAATGTAACAGTTATTTAGGTTACTTTTTTTAAATTCTACACTCTTGAGTGATCACACGTGCAATTAGTTGTTTGCCTTCCGAAAATAAACTGCACTGTACAGATCATTTCTTTCCATTTTTCTGTATATGTGCCCAACCATTAGAGAAATAGCTAGGTGTCTCAGATATGAGCAGGATCCCTCATGAAATACAGAAGAAATTCTATCCCCTAGCACCATCAAGTAATCAGAATATTCCACTGAGCCTGATCTTCACCTCCTCTGGAAGTGGCCATCCTGTAGAGGGAATTTCTGCAGACTGACTCAGGCAACATAGCGCCAATATCGTGTCTGCAGCCCTGGGACAGAAAACAAACTGATTTAAAGTTAATCACAAACTACAACAAGAAGGCTGGAGAGCACTGCTGTCGCTGCTGGCAGCAGCTACCTGGCTGCTGGGAACATAGAGGGGCAGAGTGGGCAAGGGAAAGCCAGAGGCAAAGTGCTTCGAACATGTACGTCAGGTCAACCAGAAAGGCTGTGGGGAGACTGCACTTAAGAAGAAACATTGTGTAGCAGTGGGACATAAATACCAATAGATCTGTTCCGTGCGTTCAAGAGGGATTAAGAAATTTTTCTTTTTTTGCTGCTCAGCATTATTTGAAATTTCCTGTAGTGAATCCACAGAGTAGAGAATTCAGAAAGCAAAGGGTTTAAAATAGACGTGGTCTCTCCTTGCTCCTACTCAGAAGATGCCATACTGGCAATAGATGGAGAAGTAATATAGACACGAAAGAGGAGTCAAAGCTTCCTTTGGTCCTTGGTGGTTATTAACAGTTATTAAGTTGGGTAGCTTTCAAGTGTGCTGACGATGGGCCAGAATAAGTGGAAGCAATGCAGTGTCTGGGCTTAGAGCTGCATGTGGCCAAATTTTCTGTTTTTGCAAAAGGCAAATGAACCCACTAGCAGCACCCTGATGCCATGTGATGAACGCTTCAAACATCCAGTTTAACTTGTTTATGGCCAGCCTGGACATTCCCAAGCTGCCCAGATGCGCTGCAGCTACCAACCTGCTCCACCCGGAGCAGTCAGCGATGGTTGGAGGTCAGCAGCAGAGCCTGGAGGTTCATGGGTTCCAAGTGCAGATGCAAGTTTCCTGACCTGTAGTGAAATCCCTGCGCAAGTTTTTCAAAGCCCAAGATGTCACCAAGGCCACTATGTCCTGACTTTCAAGTTCTCTTTCTAGAGCACAGCTGTGACAGCCCGGTGTTTGCAGCCCAGCCCAGTTCGCTCAGCACACACTCTTGTTTCTCTCAAAACAGAAAAGAAGAAAGTTGCCAAAGTTTCTAGGAGAACCAGTCAAGACCCATCTTACTAGCTCGCAGCTAATGGATACTGTAAACTACCTGTGCTAAATATGCTTCACCTTTACTATCTTTCCCTTTTACACGGCATTTTTCTTTTTATAATGATGTTCCCATTATCTCAGCCCTATCTTCCCACCCCATCGCTATAGGCCATTAAGCCTTGTTTAAAAAAAAAAATTAATTAGAATTGAAAAGGTAGAATAATAAAGGAGAAAATTGTTTTTTGGCAGCCCTACTTACTTTATTTATATTGGCATTTCAAGACACCCTTGTAATATAAGAAGCACCCTCAACTTGCGTAATATATCCTGACTTCCCCCAGCAGCAGCTCTGTGATACAGCTTGTCCATCTTGATGTACCATCCTGCCATCTTCTGCTTCTTCAACCTCCTCTGGGTCAGAGGGACATGCAATATTCTGGCTTTCCATTATCACAGGAAAAAAAACCAATTCAGAAGAACACAAGCACAACTTTGTGGACTAACTTTCTCTCAAATATAAGAGCTGCAGTAAAGGTGTCTGAATTTTGGATTGGCATAATTACTGGCAGCTCCACGATGTGTGTGAATTGGGTTTGCAAAGTAACTGCTGCCAGTCCCCAGTTTTGCTCTTCTCCTCACTGAAAACTCACACGCTGCTGGGTGGAAATGCCTGCACTCCCTCTTTATCCTGCAGTGCTATGGACTTTTCCTGGGAAAAGGCTTGTTCCAAAGCATTCTACTGCTAGATGTGGAGAATAACCACTTTTCTTCTTGCAGTTACAGAAGATTTTTCCAATTTTATTCTTAAATTTATCTTTCCCATTATTAGAAAATGTATAAAAAAACAGTCTCGGAGGAAGAGACTATGAAGAAATATTATGAGAGGGAGTTTTAATAAGCTGTTTCAAAGCTCAGTGTTTAAATGAGGTTTCCAGAAAATGATCTATGAAGCCCATGGCTCCACCTGGTTGCGAGTTACCTGGGTCATCTTTTTGCAGAAAGGAAAAAAAACCACAACAACTATGAACTTTTGACATATAGAGGAGGAATGAGTCATTGAAAAGAGTGCTGAGGCTGACACTGTGGCTGACGTTATAACATGGGCACATGCTCGGTCACATTTTACCTATAATACATCTGGACAGGCTTACATCCTTCCCACCCGCAAACACCGTCATCAGACAATGCAAGACACTAATTTAAAACACGACATCACGGCCTGATGTGTTCAGCACATATTGTGATTAAAAGTATCTGTATACACAGACTGGCTTTTCAATTTGCTCATGAACTACTTGATAAACCACAGTACTGAAAATAAGACAAATAAGATGGTTTGCAAATACTTCCATCTGCCTATTAAGGCTCGATTAGCATTCCCACACATGCAGTAAAAAAATCCAGTTTTAAAAGCAAATAGGTCAAACAAATTACATATGGAATCTGGCAGTGTTAAAGCAAGACAAGTACATGCCTAGATTAATAAGTAATTACCAGTACAGCAGCAATGTCTTCATTTCTGGCCACTAGATTTTTGTTAGTAATTTAAATTACATCTGTAAAATGTGTAGGGGTTAAAATGATGATCTTTGCCAGTATCCCAGTGCCTCGTTATTGGATGTCTCTCAAGGCACGTTTTCTTAGACAAATGGAATTGCATGAGCTGCATGCTAACTGCAGATGTATTTTTCAATTTTAATCTTAGTCACAAAATTGCTACAAACGGTGCCACTCTCCTACACTTTTCCACACAGCCAGTGCTACACTCAGATAACACTGTGAGCATTTTTTGCTCTACAATAACGAAGCAAAGGAGAAGACCCTGAGTTTGCATTTTCCACATAGTGGCACGTGCAAGTAGTCCAGTGGCTAATCCATGGGATGGGGAGAGCCGGCACGCAGTATTAGAGCATTTTATCAGAAAATACTTGTCTCAGCACTCATCTCCAAGAGAGTAGCTCAGATTAAGAACCCTGGTTAGCAATCCCACTTCCCAGCCAGTTTCACACTGCCCTGTTTCAGGATGTGGGTAATCCCCTAGGCTCAGTGAAAGAGGGACATGCCCTTGATTATTCTGTTCTTCCTCAGAGTCCCAGTTTTTGATAAATCCTGCCTCAGTTCCTCATAGCTCCCATGCACTATGTTGGGATTTTGTGCCATTAAGTCAAAGCTGAAAGTTCATCAAGATAGATGTGCTAAAAATCAGGCACTGTGGCACACTTTTTTTCAGATTAGACCTCCATGGCTCCCCACCATCCCATAATACATTTATCCCATGCTGCTTTAACCTCACCAAATAAGGTTCCTATCAGAGACGCGGGGATTTTAAGTGTTCAAAGCTGACACTTTGGCATAGATCTGTCAGCTCTGGGCTCCCCATGTCCTGCTGCCTGCATCTAAGGTGTCTGTGACAGACCCAGCTCAGCAGTGAGCTGAGCATCCCAGCGCAGCGCCCACACACAAGGAACGAGAAAAAGAAGGGCTAAAACCTCCCAGTACAGATCATTTTCTATTTTCCCTATCCCGCCTAAGGTCTGGTAAAAGAAATACCTTCAAGCCTTCAAATCCCAGAGGCAGTAACTTTCTAAAAGCACAATTGGCTGTTTCTGGAGGAGTTTCGGGCACCGCGGCTGCTCCGCTCAGTGCTGCAGCGTCAAAGCTCCTCCAGGGCAGGGGAGAAGCCCCACGCTGGCAACACTTTCAGAGTAGAAAGTGTGTTTAAAAGTAGGGCTTCAGAAGTAAATAAAACTCTTTTGATAATAATGAAAGTAATAATGAACTTTCTTTTCGTGTCAGTTTTGCTCTGTTAGTTACTTGATAATGCGATGCGCTATAAATGGCTTGAAAGAAGATTCCTTGTCAGTCTGCGGTGCCTGAGGGCAATGCGAGCTGCTCAGCCCTCACAAGTAATTAAAGATAATCAGTGAAAAATGCGAGGGTCTGTTGTACTCCACATTCCAAACCCCACCTACAACAGGAACAGCGCACTGAGTTATTATTTAAATTTAACCCTTTTCCAGAGTGATTGGTGGGGGACAGGACTTGCAATGGTTTGTTTGCTGATGCTGTGCTCCCAAAAACCAAGAAACGATTTAGCAGCATCGATACTGACCAACACACGCTTGAAACTCCGAACTGGCTTTTGTGTTTTACTTCCTCTGACAGATTTCTATCAGCCATGTTTACCTTCGGGTTTACTAAATGATGGCTTCATCTCCTCAAGTGGGATTAATTTACCACAGAATATTTATAGGAACAAATAACAGCTTTAACAAATAAAGGACTAATAATTCTAATAACAGTATCTGTACCAGGGAAGGTTTCCCAGGTACTTAGTGGACAACAACTCCCACTGAAACCTTATTTATCATGAGGAGCAGCGAGAGTTACAGGCTGGCAAATAACTTTGAAAAATCAAGCTACTTATTCAGGTGCAGACTCAGCAAGGGAACTGCTGAGTGTTGAGCAATTTGGGAAATCTGGTTGAGAGTGGCTTTCATTTCTAGCGCTCTTTGAACTCACTGGCACAAATCCTGCTCGCTGTACTCAGGGAATCGCGGAGCCGCCAGCTCTGGCCACACGAAGGACTGCCTCAGAACAAGGGCTGTGATGCTTTGCGTTGTGCTGGCTGGAAGGGTGACAGACAGCAATAAACTGGGGCACCAGAAGCAGTGGGTGATTTTGCATGGGCTCAGTGTGCCACTCGCCCACTTACAGATGCCTTGGACCACAGATCAACAGAAAGCAAAGGCAGACCGAGACAGCCTGAGTGCCAGAGCCAGGCAGCAGGAGGCTGCAGCAAGGCACAGCCCCAAACCGGCAAAGGAAGGGTCCTGTAAACCTGCGCTCACCAGTGCCTTACACTGAGCATCCTCTGTTCCCCTTGCACTTACTGGGTGTCAGAAAATCCTATTTGACCTGCTTAGGGGTCTGTTTCCAAAGGACAAAACCCCCATTGACTCTGCAGGGTCAGGAGAGGCCAAAGGAAGACCAAAGAGTTAGGTGAAGCGGAAGTTAAACCCGGGGGATTCAGTGACTCCTGAGCTCTGCAAACTTGCAAGCGGACAGTGGGAAATGCTGAGCCTCCCGCCGCTTCCCTGTCTAGAAAGCTCATCACTGCTGGCTTTGTTTGCATCTGGAAGACATGCTTGTGAAACAAAAAAATTTAAGACGCTTGGCACTGCAAAGAAAAACACATAGTTATTGTCTTTCAGGGCAGTGACCAAGCCCTGGGCAGATTTGGATGCTTGCTGCCAGGGTTATCAGATGTAGCCAAAGCAGCAAACGGGAGGAACCAAAGAATTACGGTAACTTATAACACATTCAAGGACACTTCACCAGGGGTTTCCAACCTTCTTCAATTTGTGGACCTCAAACAATTTTCTGAACTGTTTGAAAGACTTAGCAGATAGACCCAGCTACAGAGAATTTACAGTTCCTGACAACAGGTTGTGCTTTTAGTAGGTGCTTTTTTGTGGATTCCTTTGAAGTAGCCAAGAAAACCACATCACTGCATCCATGATTCCACAGGCAACAGAAGATCGTCAACTTCCAATCTATTTTGTCTAGTAATTGTAGATGTTTTTTTCTCCCACACTTCTCTGATGTGAAGTTTAACACTCAAATATTACCAGTTAAATACAAAACAAAACTGTTGATGCATTATTTCACAATAAGTAATATAAAACCATGAATAATGGGTTCCAAATGATGTAAACATGTGTTTAGAGTACTGCTTAGAGCACTGATGCTGACCTAGATTTGACCTTCCCAAGTATCCACAATCTATTCCTTCTTTAAAAATAAAAAAATGTTGCCTAAAGGAAAGATTGTGTTGTCTTCACAAATGATGAGTGTGGATTCCATGTGACCGCAAACAACAAAATACTGTACAGGTCATAATTAAACTGACCTTATAAAATATCCCATGGAAAAATATTTTCCAACAGACTGGATTCCATTGAATTTCATGTAGACCACACACTTTAATCCTGGTCCTACTGAAGTCATTGAGAGTTTTTACATTGACTTCTATGTGTCCATGGTTTGGCCTTCATTAGCCATGCATGGAGCATATCATAAAAACAAACATAAAAAATAAAAGCTCTTCTATAGTTCCCTAAAAAGCATGGCCACAGGCAGTATTAGGGAAAAATACACAAAACATTTTTGGAACGAGTGAGTTTGTAAAGAATATTATCCCACTTAAAAAAAATTAATTCTGAGAAATTTAATTTAAACCATATGGATGCATACAGCATGTAATTAATAAGGAAATAATGCTGATTGTTAATATAGACAGCTGAAATCAGCCACAACGAAATCTCATTATGTCAGGATTGTGTCAGCCTGGATTCAAATGAGGAACATACACCATTACGCAATCGATATAACGTTATTAACAGGACATTCCTAACAAATTTTACGTAGAGACAATGTCAGATCTTTTCAGCCTGAAAAAGTAGTATGTCTCCACAAGACGCCATTATTTTAATTCAGACTTTTAATGATCTATATAAAGACAACAATGGGCTGTTTGTTATCATCTGAATCGCAGTTCAATCCAGCCCCAGCGAGACCTCGAGAGCCACCAACCACCGCAGCACCCTACGCAGAGCTGGGTGCGCACCAACATCCGAAGCTCCGATGAAAAATTAAGCACTTAAAATCCATGTCATTCACTTTATTAAAAGTGAAATATCTCGCGCTGCATTGTCTGGCCGCAAGCGCGGCTGGGAGCACGCACGCCGGTGCGCGGGGCAATTAAACGGCCCGTCCTTGCAAGTCCCGCAAATAGATGTTGCATCTGTCTAACACGGCGTCAGCACAGAGAGCGACTCAAGTCCTGCCAAATCGAGTGTGACCTTCAATCTGCCACTCTTATGGTGAAAGGCAGGGAAGTAAATTACTTGGCCTTCTCTTTCTATTGAGGGTGAATACAAACGGGTCGGCGCGGACCTGCCGCCGGCCTCGCGGGCTCCCATCCCCAGCGGCACCCCACAGTTTACACAACCCGGGCTGAATGCCATAAAAGAGGGGCTCCATTCACCGGGGGCCGCATGCAAAAGAGATGCCCATTAGATCATAGTAATTATTCCATTGACATCACACAGTGCCACAGTGGGATGTGAAGGACTCATCAAACACTTCTCTTCAGCGGGGCCCCGGCCGCTAATGAGGCCCACTGGCGGCATTGTGCCTCCCATTTACTCATGGCCCCGCCTGCCTGCCAACAACAGCTCAGCCCTCCAGACAGGCTGCCCCTTTCAGAGCCATTTATTCCGCGCCCAACCTCTGACCTCCAGGGTTATGACATCAGCAGCCCTGATTTGTGATCATTTTTATTGGCGGACATTCAACTCTTGTTTCCTGTGTTTAACTCTGCCTCCCTTTTTTTAGCTAAACTTATTGGTTCTAATAGGCATCTGCCAAAAGACTATAAAGTAAGCCAGAGCTTTCACAAAGAGGCTTCTGATCTTGCTATAAAAAGCCCCACAGCTACTATTTATGCCAATAATAACGAGTAATTCATTATCTAGGTGCACAAAATCTGTTAACCACTAAAATGTTGAACAATTTGGAGCAGATGTCCACCAATTTTATGAGTTTTAATTAAAATGTTCTATTTATTTTCATCAATTCACCTGGGTTTTTAAATCTACAAAGATGTTACATGGGCACACAACAGTATTTTGCAAATTGCGTTTTTTCGGAGGGGGATTAGGAGGGGATGATTTGGGCTAATCAGATGCTGATTTGTGGCGAATTTTTTCCCCATTAAGGTGTTGATGCAAAATCAAAGAGGAATTAGAGCTGAGATTTAAAAAGACAGTGCTTTCTTGGGACAAAGCAGCGATATTTCAGGAGTCAGTGAACTTCAGTTTGTCTACTTGAAAAAGAGAAGGGGAATTTGCATTTTGAAGCAGAGTCATTAATTTTAAAGCTAGTGTTCTAAATGGAAATTAAATATCTTTAGAGAACAGGTTCTCAAAACACATGTTTTTCATAATGCAGTTTGTTTAAGCACCGTGATTTCCATATAGCAGAAACAGAGATATAACAGACAGTATTTACTTTCTCATGAATGCAAATAATAATTTTCCAAAAATTTGACATTACAAATCACTGTGCAAGCACATAATCACAAGTTTGCATGATTTATGTTTTTAAACATTTGTTAAAAAAAATTTAAATACTTAGGAAGCTGATACTGAATAAAATATAAAATATTTTCTCTGTGCTCTTTCATTTGGGTGATGGGAAGCTTTGGGCCGGAAGTTAAAAGCTAAGTAATTTTTTTAAAGGATAGTTTTACCTCCATTATAATCATAAACAAATTAACAAAAAAGAGGATCCTGTTCAACTAATTTCAGACTGTTACAGTTGCAGATGATGATTGCAGGAAGTGGTTAAGTAATAGGAGAATTTTTATTGTCACCATGAGGACTTAGTATAACCAGCCATACTCAGATAATCTCTGTAACGTGGCTCTTTTAGGGCTAACATATAATAGATCAAGTTCGGAGCTATCACTAGTTGGTGTATCTCTAATGGAATCTGAGGATTTACATTTGTTTCCAAGATAAGATTCTCATCCAGTTTCTCTTTGTAGTCAAGTAAATAATTTTACTCATTATTTGCTAATCTTAATTTCATAATCTTTGCCAGTATTAGCTTTATTTACATAGCTTATTTTTCGAATGAAGCAGAGCTACTGTACTTTGTATAGTAATACTTTATGGTCACATTCGCTTCCCTAAATTGTATGCAATTCACACAGTTTTGTACAGAAAATGGGGAAATGCATGAGCACTCCTAAATGACCATGCATAGACATTCATGCAAGTAACAACCTGTTTTACATGCAGATGGCCAAAGTTTTCCTCTTTAAAAAGCAGCTCCCCCCCAACTCCTCCAGAAAAAAAAAAAAAAAAAAAAAAAAAAAAAAAAAAAAAAAAAAAAATAAAAAAAAAAAAAGAAGAAAAAGAAAAATGAAAACAAAGAGAACACACTGGATTGGATGCACAGGAGAGCTCCTGCAGCACCAGCACTCCATGCTGATTTGTACAACTTTGTGAATCTGGATCTATTTAGATCCCAGATTATGGAAAATTAAATGAAATTAAAAACTCCACATTGTAAATCAGCCAGGTACTCTCCTCTCTATGCAGAATGGCTTCCTTAATAAATGCCTTCATTCAAGGGCGTTACGTTTATAACTGGTGGACCTTAATGAAGTAAGGGAAGCGGGTCCATGGACTAGGTGGTATTTGAAATCTTTGAAAGCTGCTTGGCTTGCTTTGTGGTGTGTGCTTCTGCTTAGGGTTCCTCCTCAAACTGAAAAGGCTGTGATCAGCTACCTGTATATTATTGTAGAGATTAATTTTTGGGGGGGAAAAAAAAAATAATGGCCCTCTACTACATCCTTTGTCAAGAGATTCCACTTTAGTATGTTTCACCGCCAGGATGTTTTGCCCAGATCTTAAACCATTTATTTTTCTTAAACATACAGATTTTTAAACTAGATCAAAGAGTCACTTCCCACGGTCCTTTTGTTTACATAGGACAAAACTCCTCTTACAGCAAGCAATATCCAATTGATTATATCATAAAAGCATCAGAACTATAAATCTTTACTCTTTCTTCCTAGGCATACAGAAAACCTTTCTGTGAACCTATGTGCAGGTGTATGGATGCCATGCCCAATCACCATACATGCAATCATGTATTTCTTCCCATGACCAAACTACAAAGACACCAACACGTTGCTTTGAGGAGACAGAAAAACTCAGACTCACTGTGGTGGACTGCTCTTAGCTCTAAGCACACTGAAAAACAGGATCATCCAGGAAAAGTAACAGCCTCCCCACCACGAGGTTCCAAAGGACCATGGAACAGCTGAGTTTGGAAGCGATCTCTTAATTTCATCTGGTCCAGCCTTCTGCTCAAAACAGGACCAACCTCTGCACCCTGTGGCCCACGGCCTTTTCCAGTGGAGCTCTGAGTGTCTCCAAGGATGGGGATCCCACCATCTCTCTGGTCCTTAGCTTGACCCCCCTCCACTGAATTCTTTCCTTTAACCTGGCTGGAGAATACCTGGTGCATTCATCAAGCCTATCACCCCGCTTTCCAATACTGCTGCCCAATTATGCGTAACCCCTTCCTCAGGTAACGTGTTAGTCATACTCGTGCAGCTCTCCTGAGAACAAGGAAAGGATAGGAGCCGACAGTATAGTTTATCTTGCAGAACCTGATGTTGGAGTATACTTGGGAATGTATCCAGGCTCTCTTTTAGATTCCTCCTTGAGATCATGAGATTTTGGCTGCAGAAAAGCTCCTTATACCTCACTTAGTCTACAATGAAAGACAGAGGCTCAAAGATTTTTCCACCTATAGATAGAACAACTGGGGGCAGGAATCACCAAGGCACAAACATAGGACCTCACTTCATCAAGTTTCAAACTAAATCCATGCTTCAAAGTCTAACATTGAGCACAGTACATGGTCACAGTCTGCAACAAGTTGTGCACTGTTCTGCTGAAGGATGTTAATGCTCATCACCATTCAGAGCACTCAGACTAGGGAAAGCTTAATTAAAAACATCTGAAATACCATGATTACGTTCATACATAATTGCCAGGATGCCTATACCTGTTATGCCAGATCTTCATACTGTAAATAATTATTTATAGGAAACCTCAAGAGGTTTCTTCAGAACACATACTTCACCATATTTTTATAGCATTTGCAATTTTAAAATCAGAAATTGAAGTCTATTTTAAATAGGAAATACTAATAACAGGCCTGCTTGTCTTTTCCCTACGTTAAGATCAGGATTCTTTTTCAAGCACTGCTGCACATTTTCCAGAGCAGCTACTAATCTGCTAATCTGTCTTTTGTAGAAGTGTTTAAATCGTGATGATCGGCTTCCTCATGCAACTACTGGCTTGAGTATTACAGCAGAATAATTAGGAAAACATCAGGCATAACTCCAAGAGAAAACAATCCAACTGGGAAGAAAAAAAACTGGTTTCTCAGTTAGGGCACAAACTGAGGATTTTGGGCCTTTGGGCTCTCTGTTGTGACCCAGGGTGAACACGATCAAGAGTGCTCAGCGATGTTTCCTCCCTGTTTTCCTGCAGGAGTGTGCCTTCTTCCCTACAGCTGGCCCTGCCTGCATCTTTTAGCTCTTAGTGTCTGTATTTGTAGTGATCAGTACAGGGCTGTTGGTCCTGAATTACAAATCCCATCCAATGGCTCAATCCCAAGAAATCTGCCCAGCAGAAGGTACGATGCTCCTTCAAGTTTATGGCAAAAGAACTGCCTCCAGATGGGAATCTGGTTAGCACTCAGCCTCATCCTGGGCTGCAAGGTCCTGGATACCCATGCACTTACTCATAGCAGCACTGAGTAAAAGAAAGGATGGAGTATGAACAAGGACAAACCGCAAGTTAAAGGCTGAAGCTTGCTCTGGTTACAAGGTGTGTCACACACTCCCTGGCGTTGCAAAAACTGCTGCAGAAGGAAGATCCCTGAACAGTCTGTGGAAGCACTGGGAGCTTTAAAGCCATCATCTGTTAGGTTTTGGGGTTTTTGTTTTGGTTTGTTTTCTTGTTTTTAAAAAGCCCAAACATATTATATCCACAGATCCTCCACACAAACCCAGTAGGTACCTAAGAATGCATAAGCCATGCTCACTGTACAACTACAGGGACAGGTAACTCCACTTAGTTTGGTTTACTTTATTTTATCAGGCTTGGTGACCTAATGAAAAGAAGAATAGTTTAAACTTGTAACTCTCCCTTCCTGGATTGATGTTTTTTAAGTAGGTACTTCCTCTGATACCTGACACTGGACTTGGCTTTTGATTTCTGCTCCTTACAACAAAGTTTTGCTTGTTACAAAACTGAAAACATAATTTCACAATATCTCAGTGGTATGAATAAGCAAATATTGATATTCATCCCAATGAATCAAGCTTTTCCTTTGCTATTTCTAGAGAATGGAAAATTTGCAATGCCCCATCTTTATAAGGAACAACATGGAGTAAATGCTGTTTTCTTATATTATCAGAGCCAGTTTCTGTAGCATCTCTGTAGTTAACTTCATGCTGCCTCCAACTAGGGGTTTATGTCAGAGCTAGACTGAAATATCTCTTGCTTCATTTAACCCTGGCCTAACAGCGAGAGCACTGAACTAAATCTCAGAAATACTGACATTTATTCACATTCGACTCTAATCTTCCAGGTAACTTTGGTCAAGCTATTACATTGAATTACAGAAGTCCTTACACCTTCAAATTTTATTTTACACTTTTTTTTTATTAAGCTGATGCTACATTGCTCATAGCTGCACCCTTTCACATCCAAGACAAATGAGCAGAGCTAGTTTAAAAACAGTATGATACTGCTGTTACAGGAGACCAGCTGTAGCAAAGCTCATGCAATGGCTTTATCTAGACAAGATCGTTCACACTGCAAGGAGTTCAAGAACTACATGCAGCAGATGTGAAGGACCACTAAAGAACAGTTAAGCTATATGCCCTAATATTCCTTTTTTTTTTTTCCTTTGGTCCATCATTTCATCCAGCTATCCCTTCAAGCCACATTTTAATCACCAGCATGACAAAAATATATTACAGGGAATCATAAGAAATGTTTTAAAATTTAGTTAAAAAGCACACACAGAAGGGATCTTATCTAGTCTCACAGCCACTACAAAATAAAAGAAGAAAATCTTCAGTTAATAACCCAATGTCTTGCACAACGAATGATTGTAGGAGTGAATGCTTTCAGTCCAGTGCTATTGGTACTGGCTGACCGAGAAGCTTTAAAAAATTTATTTTAGAGTACTATTATCTGATGAGCATTTGTCAAAATCTCTCTGCTTTTTTGAATGAAATTTCTATTTCTCCACAAAAATCACAGAAGTTGCATTTTGATATAAAGTTGTGTGAAGACCTCAAACACTAATGTTTTGAAAAGCAAAAGTGTGGAGTGCAATTCGTCCTCCCCCATCCCTCTGCTGAAACACTCTCAGAGAAAGAGCTTTGCCTTGGAGTTAAAAAACATGCAAACACAGTTTTCAACTATTAAAATATTCAAACAAAGCATTATTCTTTTCTTTTTCTTTGACATATTCAAATGGAAGATACAGTTGATTTCAAACAGTTCTATAGCAGGCAAATTACTATTCTCTAATCTAATCCCAGAAATTATATATGTAAAAAGTATACCTCTATCATACAGCAGCACTAGGCTGATGCTGTAATTTTTGGAAGCTGCAGATTGAAAACAAATCAGCTATTTCCTGGAATGGACATTTTACAAATGTTGCAGTCCCAGTTTTGTAACTCTCCACAATCTGTGCTAGTAAGAATTAATGAAATACCTGGGCATCGTAGTCAGAAGGGGAATTAAGTTCCCAACACATACCAGCCATGACTATCGGCACACCCTTTCTTGGCAATTACTAACCCTCAAAAGCCAGCCACAGAAAATCTGTCATTCACGTTTCTTAACATGCAACAAAAACAAAGGAAACAAACAAAACAGAAAATAAAATCATAGGATTCAGTCAGTAAATTGCTTGTGTTCAGAGGGGAAAGCCATAATGGAGCATCTCACTCCATAAAAACTTGTATCGGTTGCATAACAACTGCTCTTCCTGGTGAGAGCTGGAACGCTAGTCCATGGATGGAAAGTGAATTTACGGAAAGGAGAAGCCAGGCTGTTTGGTGTTTGAGGTGCCATAAACTGTCCTTCCTGGCTGAAAATTAAACAAATGGTACAGTCTCTTCTCTTCTAACATAGTCACAGATTTTGTTAGTCAACTTTTTTAATCTTTCTATTGTAGATAATTTACACGCAAAATGTGTGGAGTTCAAATACATTTAGGATGAAATGCTGAAAAAAATAACACCCAATCAATACCATCCATTACAGGTTAGTGTCACACAATGCACTGTTATTTTGTTTTGTAAAAAATGTCATTTAGACTGAAGAATAACGATCACTTTACACTGATTATCCTATATCTGAAACGGTAAATCAGGTGTGTTGTTTGGCGATACAGTGCATGCAGACGTGCTGCACTGAAAGACAGTGAAATCCAGAGTTTCAGAGAAATGACTGAGCACAGGAACCGTGAGCCTCAGAGGACATTTTAGTTGTTTTATTAGGAGGGAGAACTTCTTAAACAGAGAGGAAAGATAGGGTCTGAGATCGGATTTGAAGGAATTTGTAAGCCCTCTGCCAGCCTGCTCTCTGTGCTGAGGCACAAGGCTGTGTGTGAGGCTCAGAGCACACAACCACCTCCATGCAGTCCCACATCCCTTACGTGAGATTTCCTGCACCTGGAGAGAGTTTTATGGGGGGAGAATTGTTATTCATTCGATGAGATAACAGGAAAGTATAGCTGAGCTTCCAGGTACAGACTGCTGAACTGGGCTTTGAAGATCTCCATTTATAACAATATTTTCAGTTTGAGGATCATAAAGTTTGGCAGTGCCTTAGGAAAAACACTGTCAGGTGCCAAAAGCAAAGATTTTCCCCACAAGGACCATCTTTAAACATTCAAAGGTTTTGTGATGAAGTCAACACAACATTTCACAAAAATGTTGCTTTGGTTTCTCATTTTTAAAAAGTCATTCTATCAACATAACTGAATTCCTCATCATAACCTACCATAATCTGTCAAAAAGGTACTTATAAATATGTATATATTTCTTTATCTTTTTTTCCCCCAGAAGAAGGTATCAATGCTACAACTAATTGGGCTAATTTGCATCAAAGACTATACATAATTAATTTGTTTGTTAAAAGCTTTCAGCATTTCTTACAGGAAGTGCAAGAGATCGCTGATGAAGTTTGAAGAAGTAATTAGCAATAACAGATGTCAATGCACATAATTGTAAGATGATACCAGAAAAAGTACTGGCAGAGTCTAGTTTCACAACAATTAGGTTTCCATCAACTCTTCTGCATAATGGTATTTATAGACAACTATGAGTATTTTTCCAGGGAGAAAGCTCATTTTTACCACTAAACAAGAGCCTGTACTTCTATTACTGTTTAACATAGTCATGAGAATAAATCAGTCTACACTCAAACATGACCTAGTCATAGTGTCAGCCACTCATTCTTGGAAGAGAAAATGCAGAGCCACAGCAACTCATATGGAAACGAGATCTTGTGATGAACAGACACGAGCAATACATTCAGCCCAGAAAGGCGCAGATGGAGCCACATTACTACTGAGGTCTTTTCCAAAACAGAATGAACCACATGAGTCTTGAGGCTGGTTGAAGCCACAGCGATGACGGGCAGTGGGGTCACCTCTATCCCACCGTAGGGCTGTGATTGCAAGCCACATTGAGCTTTGCTGGTGGGGAAATGAGTCCCTTCAGCTCCCCACTTGGTTCACACACTCTCTGCTGCTGTAAATGCTGGTCGTGAATAGCTCTCAGGATTGTGTTAAGGAAATAACACAAAGTGTGGCTATGCAAACTCAGTGTCCTCTTTTAGTTGGGTGCACACAAGTGCACTGCTGGATACTCATGCACAGGGCCCCCTCCTGCACGTACCACTTCAAGCTGTGGTATTTGCTCTGACTCAGTCTTCAAATAAAAGTCAAGGAAGAACAGCAGATCTAGTTTTTCTCAACATTGTTCACCCAAATTCACCATCCTAATTAAACCTTTTCCTGAAACTACCCTAGCTTACAATGAATCTCAGTCCAGCTATTTTTGTCTTGCTTTTGAGCATTTCTATAAATTCTTTATGGCCCTAGAAGAAATGTGGTCCATCTCTGGAGATACATGTCTCCATACATACCTTTTACACTTGGGATTGAGGGTTCCCTACAGGGGACCCTTTTCAGTGTGCTATGGCACATAGCTGCACAGCTTCTTCAAATTACATGGCCTCCTCGATTGCACTCTAACACATACAGACAAAATGCCAAGAGCATATCTTATTTTAGCTATCATTTTATTGTTAACTATGAGTTTCTACAACATCTATCGATGTTCTAAAAATTATTTTTGAAAGATAGAAACTGCTAACCAAACTTGCCTCAAAGCAATCCCTCCCCTTCAAAAACAAATGCTGGTTACAGAACATGCAAATGAAGTCACTGAGATGCCTATTCAGGAACTGCTAGCATGGAGGATAATTATGACCCGTGAAAAGCTCTTTTGGAATCCTATACATTAGGATTATCCTACATGAAAGAAGAGTTTTCCAGTATGAAAAAGGACAGGTGTGTCCACACCACAACGGAGGTGCCACCTTCATTGTCTGAGCGACAGTTTCAGCACAACCCACTTATTACCATTTCCTCTTGTATCCAGTCTTAACAAGATTAAAGTTTTCTGTTCAATAAGCACCTACTCTTCTCCACTGGCCAGATTGTATTAGCATGGTTGGCATTCCACCAAGGTTTAGCAACTCTTTCTAAATAGGTTTTAATAAAGGACTTTGCAAGGATCATATAACTAGACAGAAAGAGTGTAGATAATCAAATTACTGGCTTTCAGCACATACTTAGCCTTCCTTGCACCTAGCCAAACAAGATTTCACATCAAATGCAGGAAATATCCATGCAAATAAGCTGTTAATGATTATTAGAAGATTCTCACCCTTATGAGAGGATGTCATATGACAGGTACCCAACATTTGCTCAAGTGATTTGTCACCTTATTTTACAATAAATTTGAGGTGATACTTTACATGTTTAAAGTGTTCCTGGGGGTATTTTAGATTAATTACTCCTTACAGTACCTCTGAGTTTATAGACTTGTAAGTCCTCGGAGATCAAGGTAATGGTGCTTGCCTACAGTCCCCCCATCAGTCTGTCTACACCAATCCACACACTGTAAGAGCAAGTCTGTATTCCTCCTCTAGACCAAGTCAATGCACCACCCATCCAAAAAAAGCAACACAAAAATAGCTTGACTTAGATTCACCCCACTGCATTGTAGACCTAACTCAGAAGAGCCAGTACCAAAATGAGACTAAGTAAGGTTTCTCAGTCCCACTCTTCTTTCTTAACCCCTGTAACATATTTCATCTTTTTCATTGTTCATCCTTGACTGTACATGTTTGTGGGATGCCATTTACGGCTGAGGCAGCTGGCAGGGCAGCTCCAGAGGAGATGATGCCAGGTCTGCCTGGGCTATGCATCAGTAAGCATTTGTCTTCTGCCTAGACCTGCCAAAAGCCCAACATCAGGGTTTCACTGTACTCTCCCAGCATAGCAATGGTTAGATTCCTTTTATCTCTGATGTTAATTTTCATGGATCCCTGCCAGTTTCTTTATGTACTACAGAGTTCCCCACTTCATTCAAAGAGAACTCTATTATTCTCTTCCCTGTTCCCTCACATATATTTCCAAAAAATTGGCTCTAAAAAGGAACAGGTTTTCTTCAACCTGGTGCTAGGAGCCACAGTTTCTGATAGCCCCTAAGCTGCATGGGCATCAACAAAGGCCCTTACAATAAAAAGTTTTAACGAAGATATACCTGGGCCAGGAGCTTGAATCAGACCATTGTTAGCTCTTGGTGTTTCACAAACTCAGAATTAATGAATATAATTAATTAATGCATATAATTATATTGGCTATCTGTTGGACTCTGGGTTTGAATACACCCCCAGGTTTATCAGTAAATAGATTGGGTATTAGTTGGTATCACCAAGAAGTTTATATGTAAGCCGGTGTCAACCATTCATACAGAAAATAGAGAAGACCAGAGTACACCACCCACTTCCACAGCAGGAGCACCAGCAGCACTGACACAATAACTACAGCTGGATCCATGTCGGGCCGAGGCAGATCTTCAACAGAGGAGACCAGGGCTGAAGAAAGAAGTGCCACCCACGCCAAAGCCTCACAATATTTCTGTAGGGCAGCTCACTTGCATCAAATCCATTCACCAAGTTTCCTCTCTGGAAGGGAACCCACCTTTTGGGGATAAGGTTGAGAGTCTGAATCCCAGACAACTGTGCAGGCAAGGAGGGAGATGGGGGCTGCAGGGTGGTACCCACGCACAGATTGAGCTTTTTGTGAAGAAGGCAAAATTCCATTGCAAAACTTGTACCTGTATTACCCTTTGTGTAAAACCAAACCCGCCAGGCTCTGACGCACCAAACCTGCCCATACTTTCTGGTGAACTCTAACCCTGACCTTATATCCCAAGCGGCAGGG